>NC_077233.1:209595283-209754092 GCF_027887165.1 Monodelphis domestica | reverse complement strand
TAATCTCACCTGAGTCTCCACCTGGGTGAGATCACAATTAGTATTTAACTGGCAGTAACGCCTACCTCTCACTGTTCAGTGCTCTCAGCCATTACAATGATGTAGTAAGTAAGCTAAGCACAGGCATTCTGAATTGGCTAATCAGCCATGGGCACGTGGTTTATCATTTTGTATGCTTGATTTCTAATAATCCTTAATAAACCTCTTAAAATATAATAATTTTATTACTGGAGACTAATTTAATTTTTACAGCTGGGAAGTGTTTGAGGCCAGATTTGAACCTAGGACCTCCCATATCTAGGTCTGGCTCTCAATCCACTGAGCTACCCAGATGCACCCCCCCAATAATTCTTAAATTATGTCTCCTGTATCTTTTTTTCCAGGTCAGTTATTTTTCCAATGAGGTATCACACATATTTTCCTACTTTTTCTTTCTTTTGATTCTTTTATTTTGTCTTAATGTCTGATGGAGCCATTAGCTTCAATTTGCCCAATTCTAATTTTTAAGGAATTTTTCAGTGATCTTTCTCTTTTTCCATTTGTCTAATTCTGTTTTTAAAGTGTTGTTTTCTTTATTTTTATTGTTCTTCCTCTACCAAGCTATCAATTCTTTTCTCATAATTTTCTTGCATCACTCTCACTTCTCTTCTGATCAATTGCCTGATTCCCTCACACTCTCTGGGATGAGAGCTCCCAAAACTGCTGTGGTGGCTGTGGTCAATGTTGCTGCCTCTGTGTGTGTGAACTTAGGCCAGAAAAACATCTCACCTTGACCTTTTATTGGCTTTGCTGCTCCATTTGATTTGAGGTGTTATTTCAAAGTTGTTTGGAGGGGAATATTGAAAGAGTTGAGCTGGGTTACCTCTAATCTGCTGTCTTGGCTCCCACTCCTCCTCCAGTTTTGGTCGACTGATTGACAAGACCGATGTGAATAAATCCATAAAAGATTCCCAGCCACCAAAAATTAGTGGTCATTATTATGACCAAACCATAAAGCCAGAACTAGAGGCAGGCAAGATATGCAGCAACCAAGGCTTTGATATACAGAAGGGAACATCAAGAAATACTATTTTTTAATTCAATAAATGTTTATTAGGAATATCTGTACAAAATCCTGGAGCTGAGTAGTAAGGACACCAAATGAAAAACCACATAATCCCTGTGGTCAAAGAGGATGGGATCTCAGGACCCTTTTCAACTTTTTTTTAAAAATAATTTTATTTTTTATTTCTATAAATATTTGTAACCTGTCCCTCCCATTGCCTCAATTGAGCAATTTTTAAATAAAATAATATATAATAAAATATAATGATGTTATAAAATATCATATTAAATAAGTATTAATAAAATTAGCATTTCTTTTTGCAAACACATATATCATTCCCACTGCCTCCCTCATTGAGCAAATTTTAAAAAGAAAATAAAAAGAAAACCCTGATCACAAACATACATAATCCAGCAAAACATATTCCCTGCATTGGTTTGCCTGAAAATTCTCTCTCTCTCTCTCTCTCTCTCTCTCTCTCTCTCTCTCTCTCTCTCTCTCTCTCTCTCTCTCTCTCTCTCTCTCCTCTCTTCTCTCTCTCATTCCTTCTCTCTCTCTCAATCTCTGTCTCTGTCTCTGTCTCTCTCTTTCTCTGTCTGTCTGTCTGTCTGTCTCTCTCTGTCTTCCTCTCTCTGTTTTTATCTACCTCTTTGTCTGCATTATAAGCCCATCATTTCTCTGGCAGGAAATGAATTTTAGGTTTCCTCTTCAGTCCTCTGGACCCTGTGATTTATCATTGCACTCATCAGAGTTCTAAAAAGCTGCTTCCCTCATTATATAGATTGTTATCTAGTTCTGCTCATTGTTCATAATGGTCTTCCCACTTTCCTTAAAGAGAGACTCCATAATATTGTTATTGATGGCTATATTGTTTAATGTCAGATAATTCTATTCTCTGTGACACAAAAGTTTACATCTAAGTGCAGGAGCTGGCGATTTTTGAACCTTGCCTTGGATTTACAAATGCCTCCCATTAGATCTTCTTAACCTGTTTTACTCATATCCCTGAAATGGGTCAGAGTATTTGGGAAGAGGAAGAGGGAAGCAGGGGGTATAGACAGCCAAAGGAGAAGCAGTCAATAAAGGAAGTTATTTTAGACACTTTAAGGTACTATGTAAATTCCAGACCAGCTATATACAAGGTTCCATGCTACCCACTGGGCCAGCCAGAGGAGATTGGATGATACACATCTAATAATGACAAAAAAACAGAATATGGTCAATGTATGAGTTAGAAATAAAGTCCTATGGGAACTCAAAGGCAGAAAAAACCACTTCTGAATGGGGAGGTTGATATGGAAGAAATAGTACATTCAGGTTCATGGGATGAAAGAAGAAAAGGGTTTTCTGCCTATTATTATCCCCATTTTACAGATGAGGAAACTGAGACAGAGGTTCTAGTATAGGGTTCAGTGATTTGCCTGAGAAACCTCAGAAACCTTCCCCCTTCCCTCCCTTTAGGGGCCTAGTGCCATGCATCCTATTTTAGAAAGCTGGGAGAGACTTTTGTTGTTCAATTGTTCAGTCATGTCCAACTCTTTGTGCCCCTCATGGACCATAACTATCCTGGGGGTTTTCTTGCCCAACGTTGAACAACTAGTAAATGTCTGAGGTAGGATTTGAACTCAGGTCTTTTTGCACTCTACCCACTGCACTTCAGTGACCTGAAAGGCCAGACTAGATCATAGGAATGAGAGCTGGAAGAGACCTTAGATATCATTTAGTCCAACCTACTCATTTTACAAATGATGTCTAAAAGTCTCTTCCAGTTCTGACATTCCATGAATGCCAGGATCTTCCTAACCCTATAGTTCTATGATTTTTAAGTCAAGACAGATGGAAAGAGAAGAGAAGAAGGACAAGAGGATGAGAAATAGAATAAAGAGAAGAGGAAAGGAAGAGAAGAAAAATAAGGGAAAGAAGGAAAAAAGCTGGGAGGAAAAAGGGAACGAAGGAGAAGGAGAGAAAGGAGAGAGAAGGAGGGAAGGGAGGAAGGGAATGAAGGGAAGAGAGAGGAGGAGGAAATGGAGGGCTGGTGGGAGGAAGAACTAAAGCTATTCCAGAAGCATCTTCCACATTCTCAGCCAGGGTAAGAAACAATAGTCCCCCCACCAGAAGAACTGGGACATCCTATCTCTCCTGCCCTGACCTCAAGCTCTTCCTGGAATAAGTCTCAGTATCAGACTTTGGGAAATGGTCTACTGTCTGAGTTGCTGAGGATGCTGGGAGGACAGAAAGGGCTTGTTGCCCCCTTGGGGGTGCTGGTATCTGTGCTCAGAAGTGCCCTGCTCAGCACTCAGTGGGTCCCCTGGGCTGACTGGCAGCCTCCCTATGTCCTTGGGTTGTTGACTCTTAAGATGATGGATCTTGAGGGCCCCTGGCTGTGCCTCCATCCCCCTCTGGGCCCCAGGATGGTCCAGGGCTGTTTGGACAGGGAAGATTCTGAAGAGAATTCAGGATCGCTTTTTTGTTGTGGTGGAGGTTTTTTTTTTTTTTTACACAGGCTGCCCCAGCAGGGATTTCTGCGGCTGGCTTTTACTGGGATACCCTGTGAGGAATTGGGACTGGAGGCTGACTTCCCTGTTAAATAAATCAGGCTCCACTCCCAGAACACCTGTTTCCCAAAGAACAGGAGAGTTCACACTGAATAATTCATGCACTTAATGGCTTTGAAAGCCAGCTCTAGACTCATGTTCCAACAAGAGTGAAACAGGCCCCCTGTGATGCTGGAAAATCTTGTCCCCCTCCCACTCCCATCCTCAGGCCTAGAGGTGTCTGAGATGGGTTGAAGGAGTCATAGTGCCCCATACAGAACAGATAATCATCACCCCTCGGTTATGTGCCAGGCACTGGGTGAAGCACTTTACAAATATTTTCTCTGATCCTAACAATAACCCTGGGAGGTTGGTGCTATTATTATTCCCATTTTACAGATGAGGAAACTAAGGCAAACAGAGGTCAAGTGGCTTGCCTCAGAAACCTCAGAACCTTCCCCATTCCCTCCCAGTAAGAGCCTCAAGATGATACATACTATCTTAGAAAGTCAGGAGGTACTTTTGTTGTTCAGTCATGTTTTACTCTTTGTGACCCCAAGGACCATCTCTATCCACAGGATTTTTCTTGGCAAGGATACTGGAGTGGTTTGCCATTTAAGTAACTTGCCCAAGGTCACACAGCTAGAGCTAGGAACTATATGAAGCTGGATTTGAACTCAGGTCTTCCTGCCTCTGGGCCTGTTACTCTAATCACTGAACCACAGCTGCCTCTGAGAGGGACTTTAGAGCTCATCCTATTTAGCACCTGCATTTTACAGATGAAAATTAAATCTCAGACAGGGGGAGTAGATTTGCTCATTGCCTAAGAGGAAAAGTCTAGGGCCATATTGGTGAATTTTTGGCATGGGGGGGTGGGGAGGTGGTGGGACTCATATCCCTTGCCATCACCCCAGCACAGAGTTTGCTAGAGTTCATTACTAGAAAGATCACTAGTCGAGGGTTTGACTTATAAGACCCTTATAAGATCATAGATTTAGAGGCAAGAAGGAACCTAAAAGGCACCTAGCCCAACTATCTCATTTTACCATTAAAGAAACTGAGACCCAAGGATATTAGTAACTTGCCCAAAGGCCATGTACTTTGTAGATGGCATAGGTGGGATGTGAACTTAGATCCTTTAACTATACTGCCAAGATCTAGGATCTTGAGAATGTGGAGGATGGATTGGAGAGGGAGAGACTGGAGGTAAGGAGTCCCATTAGGAGTTTGTTGCAATTGTCCAGGGAAGAGATGATGAGGCTTAAACTAGGGTGCTAATCACGTGGGTAGGAAGAGAAGTCCAAAAAAGATCCAATTTTTTTCGAATAAGAATTAATTATTTAGTAAAAATTTCTGGGGAACTGGAAAGCAGTTTGGTAGAAACTTGATATAGACCAATATCTTACAACATTTACCAAGATAAAATCAAAATGATACATGATTATGTAAAAGGAGATATCATAAGCAAATGAAAAGAATAGATTTCAGATTTATGGAGAGAAGAAGAATTTATGAGTAAATAAGAGATAGAAAGCATTGTGAAATGAAAAATGGATAATTTTGAATACATTAAATTGAAAAGCTTTTGAACGAATAAAACCAATGTAGCCAAAATTAGAAGGAAAGCAGTAAGTTGGGTGGAAAATTTTTATACAGTTTCTCTGATAGAGGTCACATATCTAAAATATAGAGAGAACTTTGTCAAACATACTAGAATATGAGCCATTTCTCAACTGATAAATGGTCAAAAGACACAAATAAACAGTTTCTAAATGAAGAAATCAAAGCTATATTTCACCCTTTGAAAAAATGCTCTAAATCATTGTTGACTAGAGAAATACAAATCAAAACAACCTACCAAATTGGCTGAAATGATAAAAGGACAAAATGACAAATGTTGGAGTGGATATGGAAATGGCATAACTAGATGGACATATCCAACATGCAATTTATGATGTGGTCCTGGAGTTAAAGAGTTAGATTAGGATTGGATATATAGATTTGTGAGTAATTTATAGAAAGATAAATGAAACTAAGGGAGCAGATGAAATATATAAGAGAAAGTAGAGAGAGAGAGGAGAAAAGGCTCTTGAACTAACTCTTGGTTATGGGGTAGGAGATGAGTCATGGACCAACAAAGGAGAATGAGAAGGAGCAGTCAGAGAAGGAGTCAAAAGACTTTCCAAAAGTATGTCCAAAAGTAGAGGTTGTTGATGTCAAAAACTTTTGTGACATCAAAAAGGATGAGGACTGAGAGAAGTTCAAAGTGGATTTACTGGTGATTTTTTAAAAATCTTCACAGACTGAACAAATCATAGTATCTTCATTCTATTTAACTATAAGGAAAAAATAATTATAAGGAATTCAGAAAAGCATGGGAAGAATTGTACAAACTGATGAAGAGTGATCTAAGAACCAGGAGAACTCTGTGTGTGTGTGTGTGTGTGTGTGTGTGTGTGTGTGTGTATTATGATTTCAATAATGTAGGTGAAAATTATATTAAAAGGCTGACAAACTCAGAGATGAAGCATATCTCTCTCTTCTCTGTACAGACTTAAGGGGCTATCACTGAAGACTGCTTAATGATTTTTCAGTAGATGATAGTAGTAAGTAAAAACCATTCAGCAAAATCAATCAATACAGTCACTGAATTTAGCATATTTTTGTGATATCCCAATCTGGAGCTCAGATAGAAATGGTCCTAGGATGGGTGGGCATCCTCCTATTTATTGTTTCTTTGCACTTAGGTGGGCTGTTGCAGAAGTGGATAAAATTATTTTAATTGAATATGTTGGACTTTAGGTTTATTTTTTGTAATTACTGAAAGAATCTTTGAAATAACTCCAAGAGTAGTGAGAATGACAGAGGTGCTATGAATTTCTTCCTTTTCCCATATAGTATTAATTAATCCTTCTGGTTCTCTTTATTTTGAATGTTTTTCATTCCTCATAGTTTGGAAAGTATGAGTATCTCTTATGGAAATATTGTTTGAAAATATGGTTCATAATTTGGAAATACTCTCAAAGGGCTATAAAATTGTGACCCAACAAAACCTCTACTAGATTTGTATCCCAAAGAGATCAAAGAAAATGGAAAAAGCAACTCTTTTTGTAGTGGCAAAGAATTGGAAATTGAAAGGATGCCCAACTGTTGGGGAATAACTGAACAAATTGTGGTATATGATTGTAATGAAATACTATTTTGTGCTTTAAGAAATTATAAAGCAGGGGCAGCTGGGTGGCTCAGTGGATTGAGAGCCAGGCCTAGAAATGGGAGGTCCTAGGTTCAAATCTGGCCTCAGCCACTTCCTAGCTATGTGACCCGATTGCCTAACCCTTACC
Organism: Monodelphis domestica; assembly: GCF_027887165.1. NCBI lineage: Eukaryota > Metazoa > Chordata > Mammalia > Didelphimorphia > Didelphidae > Monodelphis > Monodelphis domestica. The sequence goes on along the minus strand of NC_077233.1, from coordinate 209,747,172 downwards.
ATTTTCTTCTGCCTTGGAACCAATACACAGTATTGATTCTAAGGCAGAAAGGTAGGGTTTAAAAAAAGGTAACAGGGATGGTCTCTGAAAAATCTGAGAAGACACATGAATTGATGCAAAATGAAATGAGCAGAACCAGGGGAACATTATACACGGGATCAGCAATATTATAAAGATGATTAACTGTGAAAGACTTTACTCACATCAAAACAATGAATCAAGAATTTCAAAGGACTCATGATTAAAAAATACTATCCACCTCCAAAGAGAGAACTAAAGAACTCTTGATTTCAAATTGAAGTATACTTTTTTTCACTTTATTTATTATTGTCTGTGTATTTTCTTTTGCAACACAGCTAACATTTTCTGTGTATAATATATAATCAGTTTTGCATTGTTTGTCTTCTCAAGAGGCAGAGAAAGGGGTGGGAAGAGGGAAGAGAATTTGGAATTAAAATTTTTAAAAAGTAAATATTGACATTTTAAATTTTTAAATATTTAATTAAATAAAGAGCAATATTTTTTTAAAAGGTCATCAACCTTGCTCTCTCTTCCAGAGTCATCAAAGTCCAGTGGCACCACAAAGGTTGGGATGACTGACGATGAACCAGAATGTGGTAGGTGACCTTGATTTCTTTGATGTCTAACCAAGCTCCAAGCCCTCCACCGCCCCTGCTTCAGCCACCTTCATGGCTGTTGGAATAAATTGTTCTCATCTGCCCATTCCACCAGGGGAAGTCCTGTTATGCTTGGAGTAGACATTCCCCTAACTCGCTGACAGTTTGAGTTGTGTTACCCTCAATCTGGGTTAGCCTCTTTATGGAAATGGTTTGTATAATGGTGTGGCCACTGCACATGCTACAGCTTCTTGGAACCCTAGGGGAGAGTTGAGGACAGGTAGACACCACAAATGGATATGCAGCCCTGAAAGGGGCTCAGCAAGCCCTCAAACCTCCTTGAACACCCATAAATACAAATGCAAAATAGTTAAATACAAGGTGGGGAGTGAACTAACAGTTGAGGGGAATGGGGAAAGGTTTCCTGAAGAAGGTGATATTTTATCCACTTCTTAATGGAGGAAGGGGATGCTATGAGACAGAGACAAGGAGGAGGGATTGCCAGTGCAAGGTCAGGAAGAAGATGGAGTACTGTGTGTGAGGAACAGAGAGAAGGCCAATTTGGAAGGCTGGATTGCAGAATGGGTGAGAGGGAGTAGTATCCAAAGAGGCTGGAAAAGTATCTTGGGACCAGATTGTGGAGAGATTTAAAAGCCAAGCAGAGAAGATTATATTTTATCCCAGAGTCGAAAGGAAACCAGTGGAGTTGATTGAGTGAGGGAGTTGCATAGAAGCGACAGCGCTGTGTATCAAGAAACTTTCTTTGGCGGCAGTAGGTAGGACAGTTTGGAGTGGGAAGAGACTTAAGGAAGGGGGACATGTTTGGAAGTAGATGAAATAATCTGGGTAAAAAGTGATGAGCCTGAGCCAAGATAGTGGCTTCACGGGAAAGGACTTCAAAAACTTCAGAGGTCCAAGGTGTTGTGAAGGCAGTGGCAAGTGTGTGGTGCTGTGTGAATACTGATCAGTGATATGTGAGGGGAGTGAGCAGTTGATGGGAAACTGGAAGGATGGTGGTACCTTTGAGAGAAATAGAAACATTTAGCAGAGAAGAGGTCTCCAGAGAAAGATCATGAGCTCAAGTTGTTTCATAAAAAGATGCTACTTGAGCAGCTTAAAAATTTTTGGATTTAAAAAAACAAAAGAATCCTTATCTTCCGTCTTAGAATCAATACTGTGCATTGGTTCCAAGGCTAAAGAGCAGTAAGGGCTAGGCAATGGGGATTAAGTGATTTACCCAGGGTCACCCAGCTAGGAAGTGTCTGAGGCAGATTTGAACCCAAGACTTCCTATCTCTAAGTCTGGCTCTTTATCCTCTGAGCCAACTAGCTGTCCACTTGAGCATCTTCTTAAAGGAAAAGAGGGACTCTATGAGGTAGAGATTAGGAAGGAGAGCTTGCTAGTCATGGGGAATAGCTAGTGCAAAGGCATGGAGACAGGAGTGTCTCAGGGATATTCATTTTGAGACATTATGGAACTGAGGCTCATCACCTGGCTGTTCAGAAAACCATGGAAGAGCTGATATTAGAACACAGAATGGCAGAGCTGGAATGGACTTTTGGGGATGTGTCATTTTTCAGTTCTGTGCAACTCTTTGTGACCCCTTTTGCAGTTTTCTTGGTGAAGATACTGGAATGGTTTGCCATTTCCTTCTCCAGCTCATTTTGCAGATAAGGAAACTAAAGCAAGTTGGGTAAGTGACTTGCCCAGGGACACACAGTTAGTAAGTGTCTGCAGCCAGATTTGAATTCAGGAAGATGGGTCTTCCTGACTCCAGGCTCAGCACTTTATCCTCTGTGCCACCTGGCTGCCCTGGAATGAACTTTAGAGATCCTCTAGTCTAACTCCTTCATTTTACAAAGGAAGAAACTAAGACCTTCTCTGTTCTACTCTGTGCCTCTTGAACCCTTCTGTTCCCCCACTCTTGCCTGCTACTGCCCAGCACCATTGCCTAATGATGAGTGGCTGTTGACTTGGCCCAGAGTCACCAGCTTCTCTTAGAGTTTCAGATTCAAGATCTCTGCTATGGCTACCAAAGCCACTTTCTTCTTCTTTGGGGGGGAGCGGGGACTCTGGAATTCCATTGGATTTGTCCTCTAGGGCTCCTGCTCTCCATTCTGATTTCCATTCCTAATTTTAGAGATGACAGGTCTGTGTGCCGACCACATTTATTGCCCTTCTCAGGTTGTAGAAAACATGGAGAGCAGTGCCCCCTGGCGCTGATACCTATTAACCTTTGCCACCTCTGGGTTGATTGATCCACATATAAGGGCAAGAAAACAAAGGGTGACACAGTTGCTAGAGCTCTGGGCTTACAGTCAGGAAGACCTAAATTCTATTCCAACTTCAGACACTTTTTAGCTGTGGGACCTTGGACAAGTCACTTTAACCTCTATCTGCCTCAGTTTCCTCAACTATGAAATGTAGATACTAATAGCACCTACTTCCCAGAGCTATATTGTATGGATCAAATGAGATAATATTTGTAAAGCATTTAGCACAATTGCTGGCATATAGTAGGCACTTAAATACTTATTATCTTTCCTTTCCCCCAATGAGACCAATACCCCCATGCTTGATTCAATTAGTGTTCATTCATTCTATGCCAATGGATTGACCCCTAATCTTGGGCAAAAGGCTACCTCTTAACCCCAGACCCAACAAAATTCATAATCCTTGTCCCTGTGTGAACCCTGGTTGGCAGTCCCACCATGCCCTTTCTCCCAGCTGGCTCCCCTAAACTCTGTTGAAAGTCCTGAGATGATCAGTTACCACTCGATTCGGCTATTTGTCTTGACTTTCAAAAAATGGGCACATCCAAAAGGCACTTCCCATAAGCTGCACATGGTGCCAACTGCAGCCCCTTCTGCCTCTGGCCTCCACAAGCACACCATTATCCTGTCTGTACCAATGAAGAGAAACTGGGCTACGCCTCGCAACAAACAATGACTGTTATTGTTGCTGCTGCTGTTGTCATGACTGCCTTCCATGATGTCAACCTGGAGATGGGATGAATGCCAGCCTCTCTGCATCGGGAAGGAAGCATCAGAGGGCACAGGTGGCACCATATGCAGCATGGGGGAGGGCTCTGAGAGGACTCTGGGCACTGGGGATTGGATTTTTTAAGATACCTTGTGTAATAATTAAAAATAATATTTCTACCGATATATATATATATATTTTTTATAAAGTTTATTAGGAAGGGTAGACAATGTTCCTATAAGTAACCTGACCACGTGGTGCCTAGCCTGCCAGTCTCTTCCTCATTCCCCCTCACCTGCCTGCTCTCTCTCTTCTCCTCGTGGTTCCCTCCTCGTTCTCTCGTTGGTCTCCCCAATCTGCCCCAAACCTTAACTTTTATTGACGTACAGAACATATACCGATGCAACCCTGGTGCAACTGTGGTATGTCAGGAATGTTTGATGGACAGGTAAGTTACTCAGGAAGGGAGGGGACGAGCTTCCTTGACACACTTGCCTTTACTTGTCCCTCAGCTCTTCTAGGATATAAACTCCTTGAGGGCAAGGACTGCTTCTCTGGCTGCCTCTGTAAATGCTATCCATGTTGGCAAGAGTGCCTGAGACACAGCAGGCACATAATAAAGGTTTGCTGAGTGCCGGGAATGAACCTCCGCCTCTTAAAATCCTTCCTTTTGTTCAGAGCTCAGCCCCAATGGCACTTCCTATGGGAGTTCTTCCCCAGTTTCTCTATCAGTGCCTTCCTCTCCCCCTCGTTCTGCCATAAAGCCTCGTATTTATATGAACACGTACACACATACATACAAGTAGTGTACAATATACATACCTTTATGTGCCCATATATACATTTTTACACTGCAGGGACAAGATATTACATAGAAGGGGTTCCAAAAGTCTTGATGCAGTTTTAAGCTGTAAAGCTATAAGCTAGTAAGAGTTATTAGCTTCATTGTTTATTTTAAACCCCTACCTTCTGTCTTAGAATACTAAGTATTGATTCTAAAGTAGAAGGAAGGGCAGGGGTCAGCTGGGTGACTCTGTGAATTGAGAGCCAGGTCTAGAGACAAGAGATCCTCCGTTCAAATTTAGCCTTAGACATTTCCTAGCCATGTGACTCTGGGCAAGTCACTTAACCCCCATTGCCTAGCCATTACCTCTCATCTGCCTTAGAACCAATACACAGTATTGATTCTAAGGTAGAAGGTAAGGATTTATTTGTTTAAGAAAAGAGGGAGGGGCTTTCTAGCTGAGTGACCCTGGGCAAGTCATTTAACCCCACTGCCTAGCCCTTACTGCTGTTCTGCCTTGGAATTAATACCTAGAATTGATAGGAAGAAAGAAAGAAAGAAAGAAAGAAAGAAAGAAAGAAAGAAAGAAAGAAAGAAAGAAAGAAAGAAAGAAAGAAAGAAAGAAAGAAAGAAAGAAAGAAAGAAAGAAAGAAAGAAAGAAAGAAAGAAAGAAAGAAAGAAAGAAAGAAAGAAAGAAAGAAAGAAAGAAAGAAAGAAAGAAAGGAAGAAAGGAAGAAAGGAAGAAAGGAAGAAAGAAAGAAAGAAAGAAAGAAAGAAAGAAAGAAAGAAAGAAAGAAAGAAAGAAAGAAAGAAAGAAAGAAAGAAAGAAAGAAAGAAAGAAAGAAAGAAAGAAAGAAAGGAAGAAAGGAAGAAAGGAAGAAAGGAAGAAAGAAAGAGAAAGAGAAAAGAAAGAGAAAGAGAATTTTTTAAAGGTGGACTTGGAGGCTCAAACAGGGACAATGCAAGATCCTCCCACCTCCATCTAGGTAATAAGTAGCCAAGAAAGGATAAAAATTTGACCTTCTGACTCAAAAGGTAGGCTGTCCCAAAAGTCTTAGTGCCATTTAAAATGCATTAGGTCACAGAGGTGAACTCAGGTCCTTGGGTCCAAATGACTTAATCAAAATTCTAAGTGCACTGTTAAACCTATCAAGCTTCAAACTTTTGGGACATGTAGGGTTCTTTTCTCTGTGCCAGGGTAACACACTCTGAACTTCTGTCACTGTCAGTGCCCATGGCCGCCTCGTCTTCAGCTGGGTGCTGATGCTGCCTTGAGTGGGCTTCTTCCTGGAGTGAATCATCTTTAACTATCATAGTCTTCCAGGACTCCAGGGCGATTCCCCTGGGCACCGCAGCGATCTTTTCTTTAAGACTCAAGAAGCCAGGAACACATAGGCAGGAAGAGCAACTGGGGCTCAGGCTGGCTCCAGAATATCTCTGGCTTTCTGTCTTCCTCCTCTCTGGTTCCATAGCCTGGTACCCCCAGGATGTGGGCTCTGGCAGAGCACGAGCCGTGAGCCAGCGCTGTCACAGACACTCAGAAACACCCCCACTCACAGCAGAATGACTGCGGAAGGGGAAGAGCTCCAAGAAGAAACACGCTGGGGCCCCCTCCTCCTGCCCCCACGATTTCCAGCTTGGACTCATCTTTCCCCAAACTACATTCATAGAATTCTAGATCTGGGAGGAATCAGAGAATTAGACATGGAAGATACCAGAGAGATCATGGAGGCCAAGTCTCTCATCTGAAAGCTGAGAAAACTACAGCCCAACAAGGTTTAAGTGATTTGCCTGAGGTTGTAAGGATCCGAATCTGGATTTGAACTCAGGTCTTCTGACACCAAGTAACTTGCCCACAGTCACCTAGATTGTAAGTGTCAGAAGCTGACAGCTATGTGGCACAGTGGACAGGGCACTAGGCTTTGAGTCAGGAAGACTCATCTTTCTGAATTCAAATCTGATCTAAAACTCTTACTAATTTTGTGACTCTGGGCAAGTCACTTTACTCTATTTGCCTCAGTTCCCTCACCTATGAAATGAATTGGAGAAAGCAATGGCAAACCACTCCAATATCTTTGTCAAGAAAATCTCGATTGGAGCCATTAATAGTCAAGCATGACTGAAAACAAGGGAACAACAACCACAACCTCGTGACTCACCCACAGGTTGTAAGTGTCAGAGGCTGGATTTGAACTCAGGCATTCTGACCCCAAGTGATTTGCCCAATATCTCATAGAATAGGAAGTGTCTGAGGCTGGCTCTTAACTCAGGTCTTCTGACTCCGAAGCCAATGTTCTTTCTACTGTCCTCTATTGCCTCAGCAATATTTAATTATATCTCATCAAATTCAATTATTTTACTTTACAAAGGAGGAAACTGAGGCCCTGAAATGTTAGTGGAACAGGGATAAAACACTGGGTCTGGAATCAGAAAAAAGACTTGCATTCAAATCTAACCTCAGACACTAGGTGTGACACTTTGGCCAAGTCATTTGACCTCAGTTTTCTCACCTGTAAAATGGGGATGATATAGTACCTACTTGTGAGATAATTTTTTGGTGGGGGAGGAGGAGCTTGAAAGAAACTTTATTGGAACCTTAGAGAAGCAATCTTCTCAAATGCTCATTATTAATTACAAAAATATAAGACTGATTTTAATGTTTTTTCATTTTCATTTTCCCCTTTTAACACCCTTTTGCTCATTGAACAATAAACAAAAACAAAACTCTTATCATATACATGCATACTCCAACAAAAGAAATTTCCACATCCACCGTGCCCCAAAATATGTGTATGGCTCTCTTTGAATTTTAATTCTATTTAATTCTATAAAATTTGAATTTTAACTTTATCACATTTGAGAGATATTTTTCCTTTAAAATATTTTTTCCTCCAATTGCATGTAAAAACAATTTTTAGCATTCAGTTAAAAAAATTTTAAGTTTCAAATTCTCTCCCCCTTCACTCTCCCCTTCTCTCTTTCATGCCCTCCCACCCCTTCCCGCTCCCTGAGGTGGTGAGCAAAAGAATGGAATGATGGGTAATTTTACTGCCAGTTTCATGAGAGCTCTCTCTTGTCTAACCTCTGTATTTCTTAAGTACTTCCTAGTATAGTGCTGTGAGATGATTTTTATGAAAAAGCACTTATCACAGTGTCAGATGCAGAGAAGGCTCTTTATAGAGTTTTATTCCCTTCCGCTACCTTCCCCTTAAGGGTCACTCTTTTATTGTTCATTTGTTTCAATCATATCTAATTCCTCATGACCCCATTTGGGGTTTTCTTGGCAGAGATACTGAAGTAGTTTGCCATTTCCTTCTGTAGCTCATTTTACAGATGGGGAAACTGAGGCAAACAGAGTGACTTGCCCAGGGTCACACAGCTAGTAAATGTCTGAATCTGGATTAGAACATGGATCTTCTTCTCTTTAGTCCTGTTGCTCAATCTACGGCACCCATCTAACTACCCAAGATAGTAAGGAAATCCTCTGACTCAGAACAAAAACCATCTCCTTCCTAAGCCTTCCTGCCATCCATGGACGGCCAATCTCTGCATCCTCCCAGGACTTGGATGGCAGCAGCCCTCTTCTTTTCTGGAGCCTCTTAAGACCCTCCACAGAAGTTCCCATGAGCTCCGGCTTACTTCCACTCTTTCCAAAAGCAAATTCTCTAGGCACCCAGGAGCCCTCGCCTACAGTCCTCCCTCCCAGCCTCCTGATGGGTCATTGTCCACACTTTGCTTGCTTTAGATGTGACTTCCCTCAGCTCTGGACCTTCGGTAGGCCCCTAATTAGCCCCTAGATTGGGTCCTTTGCTGTTTGGGGACTTCATCACCTAAGCTTTGGCCTGGCTTAGAGATTCCCTTAAAGGTCTCCCCTAGATCTAGTGGCCTATGACTGATTCTCAGACAGAATTAACCAGAAGTCTTCAGGGAATCATTCTGGGGCCTTTGCATCCTGAATCTTAAGCTTTTAGTTTGTACCAGGAAGGTCCTTCCCCTTTAGAATGGCTCATCAGAAGCAGGTCCTTCAGCCTGAAGCTTTTTTCTGGTTTAGGTTGCTTCAAAGGGAACTTTTTCTGCCATTATATTGCATGGAGAGAAGGACCAAAACTCTTCTGAAGGAAAACCAGAATGGATTCCAGCCCCTGGAACCTTAGACAAATCACTTAACCTACCCAGGCCTTAGTTTCTCCCTCTATAAAATGGGAAGGTGGGGAAGGGAAGGGCATTTGACTAGATCTCTCCCAACTCTAGATCTATGGCTCTATGAAGGCCCAGAAGTTAGATTGGCCAACTTCACACGATCTAGATCTGGCTGACTTTGCCAGGGTAGCTAAGGGAGAAGTGAAATAGAATAATATGATTCTTGGGAGGTTAGATGTATGTGGTAGAAAAAGAAATGAGTTGGAATCAGAAGAGCTGGATCCAAAGCCCTCCTTAGTTATTTGCTACATCTGTGAAAATTAACTTTTTTTTTCTTTTAAGTGTCACTTTTCTTCTCTGGAAAATGAGAATTATAAAACATGTACTACCTACCTCAAAGGGTAGCTAGGAGAATCAAATGATGCCGTATATGGTAGGGAGTTTGTGAAATTTAAAATATATATAAAATATCAGCTATAATTATTATACTTATATTGTCATCCCATTACCACCTGTTAGCCCTACTCTAGTCCAAAGGCAAGAAAGGGGGAAGGAAGCCTCTGGCAAACTTCCAGAAAGATGTCAGAGTACAAGCTCATACTTGAGATTCCCTTCTTAGTATTTTGAGCCAAAATGGCAACAGAAAGGCTGAAAAGAAACAAACAACTAGCAATTAAAATTTTTTTTTGATCATTCAAATGAGCACACTAAAGATGAACTCCAACACAAGATAAAATTGGTAAGAAATAAAAAGATCAGAGGCCCAAAAATCGGGGGGGGGGGGGAAGGACTGAAATAATGCCAACAGTAGTATTAAGAAGAAAGCTGGAATTTTCTCAAGAAACAACAAAACATATAATAAATAACATTAAGGAATTAAAATAAAAAATGAAACAAATAAAATGAGCCTAAAAAGAAGAAAGTAACTGAATATAACTAAGGAATTTCAGCATAATATGTAAAAGCATGGCAATATAAAAGTATCTGGGCAGAATGTAAATCAAACAATAGTTTCATTGAAAAATGGAATTACCTTACCTCAGGTTGGATAAACAAAGAAAGCTGGACAAAAATGATCAAAACAGAAAATAAATCAACTAAACAAAAATTTGGAACCAAAACAGACAAAAGCAATAGACCATGGAGGACAGTTCAAGGAGAGAAAAAAAGAATATCTAGGCTTTCTTAGAACTATGTTTTAAAAAATTGAACTTGATCATTGTTTCAAAAAAACCTCTACAAGGAAGGAATTCCATGGGAACTGGAACAACCTCCAGGAATTGATGCAGAGTGAGAAGAGCAGAACCAGGAAAACATTGTACACAGAGACTGATGCACTGTGGTACAATCTAATGTAATGGCCTTCTCCATTAGTGGCAATGCAGTGATCCTGAACAATTCGGAGGGATCTATGAGAAAGAACACTATCCACATCCAGAGGAAAAATTGTGGGAGTAGAAACACCAAAGAAAAACAACTGCTTGATTACATGGGTTGAGGGGGATATGATTGGGGATGTAGACTCTAAATGAACATCCTAGTGCAAATACCAACAATATGGAAATGGGTTCTGATCAAAGACACATGTAATACCCAGTGGAACTGCTCATCGGCTATGGGGGGGGGGGGGAATAGAAAATGATTTTTGTAACCAAGGAATAATGTTTGAAATTGACTAAATTAAAAAAAAAAAAACAGGGGGAAAAAAACCTCTACAAGAAATTTCCCCAGAAGTGTTGAAAATAAGTAACAAATTTCAACAAAACAGAATTTACAAAATGCCACAAAGGAAGAGTCTCAAATTCAACTAACACAGATGTATCATTACCAAGCTTCAAGAATACAACAACAAAATAATCTTACAAGCAGTCAAGAACTGAGGAATCATTGAATTATTTTTAAATGTTAATTTCATAAAATTTTTCACAAAAAAAGATCTTGTAGAAGCTAGAATATATTATACCATGAGAAATGTAGGTCACCATCTCAAAATAAGCTTCCCACAAAGCTAAGCATTTTTTTCAAAGATAATAGATGAATATTTCAAAATTAAAATGGAGGGAAGGACAACCTTGGAGCAGTTTTTGACTTGCAAAACTAGTAGGAACAAAGAGCCTCTTGAACAGAGCTGGTCATTTTGATGAACTATTTCAGTGTTAGCACCTTAAGAGATTTATTTTTAATGGCAGTACTATTTTGGTTAATTACAGAATGTTACAACTTGGCTTAAGGGGATGGATCTTATCACTGTGGATACTCTCCCCAATGGGGATGTTCAAATATATTTATGCATTCTTATCCTATAAGACTCTTACCCCTCTTTGCCTATAAATCGTCCAAGGCAGTCTACCCAACATTCTGGAAGCTTTTCTCTATATAATTTGACATTTCATAGGTGGATTGTCATGATCTATTTCTTGCTCTCATTACATGACCAGACCAAACTTCTTTTTCATGCATCTTTTCAAGGAGGTAGCAATTATAATGGAACTGGCTTTGGAGTCAAAGGACCTGGGTTCAAATTCTATCCCTGATGCTTATTACTTGTGTGGGCAAGTCATTTAACCTCCCTGAACCCTAGCTTTCTCATCTATAAAGTGTGTTGTTAGACTACCTAGTCTCTGAGATTCCTTCTAACTCTAGGTCTGCAATATGATAGTACTTCTCTTTGATGTTATCCTTTATGCCACTTTTCCTGGAAAAATTCTTTGTTGGTCACAGATTGTAGCCCACTCATTTTGCATTTCAGTTGCTGTCTCTATGCTAATTCTCAGTTCTATTTCTTGAGCCCTAACTTCCTACTGTCTATTGGACATCTTGAACTGGATTAGAGGTCTTATAGCTGTCTTAAACTTGACATGTCCCCCAAATTGAACTTGTTATCCTTCCTCTCAAATCCTTCCCACTTCTTAACTTCCCTTATTTTTTGTTAAGGGCACCTCCCATCCTCCCAGTCACCCAGTCCCCCAACCTAGGTGTCATGCCTAACTCCACTCTCCATTCCTCCCCAATATGTTGCCAAGATCTGTCCATTTTACCTGCGTAATATCTCTCATATGTGCCCCCCCCATCTGACATTGCCATTACTCCAGCTTAGACTGTTACTGCCTTGTCTCTTCCACTCCAGTCATTTCTCTCCTCAGTTGTCAAATTAATCTTCCCAAGGTACAGGTCTGACTGTATTACCCATGCCCCATTAAATAAACTCCAGTGGCTCCCTATCATCTCCAGGATCATAATATTAAATAATATCTAGCATTTATTTAAACTTTTTACATTCTAGGCACTGTGCTTAGTGTTTACAATTATTATCTCATTTGATCCTTACAACTATTTTTATTCCCATTTTATAGATGAAGAAACTGAGACAAAGAGAGGTTAAATGATTTGCCCCAAATCACATAGCTAGTACATTTGTGAGGCTAAATTTGAACTCAGGTCATCTTTAGTTTTAGTATTTTATCCACCACACCACCTAGATGACCCCAAAGAAAGACAAATATAAAATACAGGTATCCCTTCGACACCACAGAGGTTAAGAGCATAGTACCCCATGATCTGTAAAATCTGTGTAAAATTTTTTTATTCTCTCTTTGTGCCAAAGAAAGTCTGAATTTTTTCTTTTTTCTTTATGGGGTATTCACAGTACCTTATTGTAAAATCTGAATTAAATATTTGGTCATAGGCTAGATGCAGGTTAATGTTAACATTTCTAATTGTTATGCATTATCTGCTGGCTTTCTCATTTTTTTCACAAACTAACTTTTTACCTCTTTTAACTTTTGTGTACATTTGCGGCATTGAAGATGAAGAATGTTGATGTTGTACTACACCATACATATATTTGATGCATTTCTGAGTTTCTAAACTCATCACTCATCTCCTGCATCCAAACTAACTCAATCTTGAGCCCTCTCCTCTTTACATTATTTCTCTTGGAAATCTCTTCAGCTTTCATGGGTTCCTTTATCATCTCTATGAGAATGATTCCCAAATCTCCATATCCAATTCTCATCTCCATTCACTTCCAGTCACCACGTATCTGCTGGACAGCTCTGATATTATGTCCCATTGGAATCTCAAACTTACTATGTCCAAAATGGAGTATATTATCTTTCCCCCTAGAACCACTATTCTTCTCAACTTTCCATTGATGTTGAAGGTGACATTTTCCTTTCTTTGCATTTATTTATATATGTTGCATGTGTTATATCTCCCAGGAGAATGGGCCTTTCCTGGAAGACAATGAATACAAGTATCCCTGCCATATCACAGGGCTTAGCTAAGGATGCAGTGGAGCACCCCTGTAATCTGGAAAATCTGTGTAATTTTTTTCTTTTTTTAAAAATATTTTTCCATGGTTACATGATTCATGTTGTCTACCTCTCTTCTTTCCTCCTCCTTCCTGGAGTTGCCAAGCAATTCTACTGGATTATACATATGTTATTACTCAAAACTTATTTCTATGTTATCATTTTTAAAATAGAGTAATCTTTTAAAAACAAAGCCCCCAAATCATTTACTCATATAAACAAGTGATAAATCATAGGTTTTCTTCTGCATTTATGCTCCAACAATTCTTTCCCTAGCTGTGCATAGCATTCTTTCCAATAAGTCTCAGAATTGTCCTCAATCATTGTGTTGTTGTTAGTAGCAAAGTCTATTACATTTGATCATCCCACAACGTTTCAGTTACTGTGTGTAATGTTCTCCTGGTTCTGCTTATTTCACTCTGCATCAGTGTGTAAAGAATTTTGGTCCTCCTTTTGTACCAGAGAAGAACTCTGAATTTTTTTCTTTTTCTTTTATGGGGTGTATGCAGTACCTTATAGTAAAATTTGGGCTAAGTATTTGGTCATAGGCTAGATATAGGTCAATGTTAACATTTCTAGTCTTTGTTAGTTGTTTGCTGACTTTCTCATTCTTTTTACAAACGAACTCTCTACTTATTTTTAACTTTAAAAAAGAAATTGTATATATTTATGGTACTAAAAGATATGTTGATATTGTACAATATCATATATATATATGATACATTTCTGAGGTTCCAAATTTTCTCTGTGTCTTTTGTTGATTTTTGCATATCACCTGCAGCTTCTGCAAAACTCCCTCCAAATTCCCATATTCTTTCTTATGCTGACCCATGACATACAGAAATGATGATGGGGAAAGTCATGATTTGGAAGGGATACCTGTACTTCATTTATTGTCTTTGAATCCTTAAGTTTTATACATAGTGAATAATTTTAAAAATTAATTAAGTAACTTAAATTAAATTAAATTAAAACCCTTACCTTCCATCTTAGAATAGATACTAAGCATTGGTTCCAAGGTAAAAAGCAGTAAGGGTTAATCAAGTAGGGTTAAGTGACTTGGCCAAGGCCACACAGCTAGGAAGTGTCTGAGGCCACATTTGAACCCAAGACCTCCCATCTCTCGGCCTGGTGCTCTATCCATTGAATCACTAGCCAATCCCATGGCAGATAATTAATAAGGGCTTGTTGGGGTAGTCTGTTGGAGATAGTATTGGAGGAGAGCCTCTAAGGAGGCTACATGGAATTATGAAAAGAGGACTTGGATTCTAATCCCACCTGTGATATTTATTTCTTGTATGCGCTTGGAAAAATTGCTTAACCTTTCTGTACCTGTTTTCTCATTTGTAGAAGGAAGGGAATAGGCATTTATTTACCATCTATTATTTGCCAGGCACTATGCTAAGCACTTAACAAATATTATTTCACTTTATCCTCACAACAGCCCTGAGAGGAAGGTATTATTAGTATCCTCATTTTATATATGACAGAACTAAGGCAGAGAGAAATTAAATGACTTGTCCAGGGTCATACATAGTAAATGCCAAAGGCTAAATTTGAACTCAGGTCTTCCTGACTCCAAAGCCAATGACTATCTACTGTGCCATTAAAGTCACAACCAGGTCTAGTCCTATCCTATACCAAATTAAATTTAAAAAAAATAATAAACAAGCATGAAGACATATTGTATTTTTTGTACCTTTGGTCATTTGTGTGTCTAATAAAGTTGTAGTCATTCTGAGGGTTAAAAAATAAAAGGAATAAAAAGAGAAAGTAGCATCTAGTTGGCTCATTAGATCAAAAGTCAGGCTGAGAGACAGGAGGTCCTGGCTTCAAATTTGGCCTCAGACACTTCCTAGCTGTGTGACCCTGGGCAAGTCACTTGACCTCCATTGCCTAGCCCTTACCACTCTTCTGCCTTGGAACCAATATTATACATAATATTAATTCTAAGACAGAGGGTAAGTGTTTTTTGTTTTGTTGTTGTTGTTTTTAAAGAAAGTAAAAAGAGAAATAGTCATGTAGAAAGGAGAAAGAACAATGGGGAACTTGATAATTGTCCTAGGTGGTATGCAAAAGAAGAAAATACAACACAAAGAAGTTGGTGGAAGGGATGGGAATGACTGTCAGGCAAACCTTGTTCTTATCTGAAAAGGAATCCATCATAGGGACGTCATTGCCCTTTATGGAGAAAAAAAAATTGTTCCTGAGATCTTATTAGATCTTTTCTTTTTTTTTTCTTTTTAGTTCTCCTTCCAGTTTCATCTCAGAATGCTCTTAGAATGATCTAGTTTCGATGGAACTGTCTGGGAAAGGGAGGGACTTGAGGTGAATTAATAAGTTTCAGCAAATGTATTCATCTTAACTACTTCTAGTCATGTCATGAGCTAGTACTTCTCATAAAATTCCATCCTCTTCCTTTTTAAGATCTTAGAAACAAGTTTATACACTTAAGCAGATTGTCCTTGGCTGCCATCTCTCTACTCGGCAGGATCAAGTGTTTGCTGGATGAGGAGGTTTCTCTAACTCAGAGTTTCCACACTATGGCATCAGATTTAGGTTGATTAAATGTCCTGGGGGCATTATGATAGTTTGTGTAGATGTCTGTTATTTTATCTATTTCTTATGTAAATGGACAGGTTGAAATTCTTTTAATTGCATATCATATCTCATTTTTATTCTATTTTTATATTGATTTTGACCTTTGCTCTAATAGGCTAATGGTCTGATTGCACACAGATGACTCAGAAATAATTTCTTAATGGTGATAAGTCACTTCCTATCTGCGGGAATGTAATCAACTTCATTTTATATAATATTAATTAATTCCTACCTTATCTAGCATTTTAAAACTTTTTTCACAAAATAAGTCCTCATGATATATATTGATATATAAATATGTGTGTATGTGTGTGTGTGAGCCTTCTTTGTAGTCTATAAGCCTCTGGCCTGCTTGGTTTCTCACTCCCAAACTGTATTTTTCCATATGTTTTTCATTGTCCTCTTTTATACTTATCTTTGCATTTGTTACCAAGTAGTAGAAAGATATTGATATAATTTGGAGGAGGAGTTTGAGTTCTTTTTTATTTAAAAAAAAAAGCATGATATAGCTCATTTTCCTCATTTTTTTCAACCATTACTTTCAGTCTTGTAATCAATATTATGTATTGGTTCCAAGGCAGAAGAGTGGTAAGGGCTAGGCAATGGGGGTTAAGTGACTTGCCCAGGGTCACACAGCTAGGAAGTATCTACGGTCAAATTTGAACCCAGGACCTCCCATTTCTGGGTCTGTTTCTCTATCCACTGAGCCACCCAACTGCCCTGAACATTCATTTTCATCTATTTGTGATCCTTGTTCTTGTCATCTTTATTCTTATTGTATATTTTGATCATCTGATTCTTATGACTTCACCAGGCATCAATCAGTTCATTTAAGTCTTCCTGTGCTTTTCTGTGTTCACATGTCCATTTTTTTCTTAGAAAATATCCTCTTATATTCCCAAAGCACAATTTGTTTAGCCGTTCTCAAATTCCTAAGTGTCTATTTATTTCCAATTCCTTATTTTTCTCACAGAAAGTGCTACGATAAATATTTCAGCTTATATGGGATCATCTACTTTGTCACTGACCCTATTGTGATATGTGTCTAGCAGTGGAATCTCCCATTGAGTTCCTCATAGAATTTCTCTCCCTCCTCATCTTCTGTAACAGATGTTGGCCCAGAAGCTGCAATTATCGTCATGGTGGTCCTTTTACAAGTACTCATCATAAATACTGCAACACATGATGACAGAGTGTGCCATGAACTGATGTTTTCTTTTTGCTTTTGAGTGCACAAAAAAACCAAGCTTGCCAACTGATTTTTCCCCCATCCTTCCATTTCAATTCAGCCTCTTTGTGTCTTCTAGTTTCTTTTTATAGTGACAACATCAATATTGACACGATTTCTCTCAGGAGTATGGCCACTGGTTGGGCATTGGACAAAGTCCACCCTCTCTAAAAATACCCTGCCCTTCCCTGGCTATCTATCGCTCTAACCAGGAATGGAAGGATGACACTCGGGACTGGTGACCACTTTGCATTGTCGGATCATGAGCTGCTATGATCAAAGAGTTCAACATCTGGTGGCCAGTCTACGAGTGATGAGCTGCTCTCTGCTAAACAAGGTTAATGCCAAGAAAGCAGGCACAATTTATCTCGAGGACTAAATCAAAAGTCTTGCTAGCATTGTAGAACTTACTCAAAAGCTAGTAAAACTTAAAACTGAGCTAAGACTTTTGGGACATGCTTTAAAGTTTGCAAAGTGCATTACATGTATTTTATCATTTGAGCATCACAACAACTCTGTGAAGTTGGTGCTATTATTATCTCCATTTTATAGATAAGGAAACTGAGTCTTATGAAATGAAAGGCTTGTGATCCAGATAGTATGTATCTGAGGAAGGATTTGAACTCAGCTCTTTCTGATTCCAAGTTCCATCTTTCTATTTACTCCATAGATAATAAATATAAAAGTTCTTTGAAAATATAATGTGCAATGGGCATCTAGCTAGCACAGTGGATAGAATGCCAGGACTAGAGATGCCAGAGATGCCAGGACTAGAAGATTTAAATCAGGTCTCAGACATTTCTTAGCTGTGTGCCCCTGGGCAAGTCACTTAACCCTCTTTGCCTGGCCCTTATCATTCTTCTGCCTTGAAACTTACACTTAGCATTGATTCTAAGACATGAAGTAAGGGTTTTAAAAAGAGAAAAGAAAAGAAAATATAATGGGCTGTGTAAATATGAAGTCATGGGTTATAATCATCATCCTTGTCATCACCTTGGAAGTTGCTTGAGAGCAAGGACTAGTTATTATTTCTTGTATTCAGGTTATTTTGAGGATCAAATGTTTAGAAAAGGGTTTATCACAGTGTCAGACACATAGTAGGTGCTTAATAAATGTTTATTCCCTGTCTTCCTCTCTACTACTTTATATAGATCCGGACACATTATAAAATGCTCACTCGTTGTTTTTGAATGACTGAATGATTATAGTTTCTTTGCAGTTCTCATTGCCTATACCTGTCAAAAAACTAGGTGCCACAGTAGAATCATAGAACATAGAAATTCAGAGCTGAAAGTAACTGATGCCAAGAAAGGGAAATGTTTTGTCTCAGGTGACATAGAGAGTAAGCAACAGGACTAGAGTTCAAATGTAGATCTTCTGTTTCCAACTCATTTGATACCATCTTTCAAGCACAGAATATCAGAATGAGAATGATCTCCCAGATGACCTACTATAACCATGGGGTACCTGCTTGGCACAGTAAAATCATACCTGCTCTGGAGTCAGAGAATCTGGGTTCAAATCCCATATGTGATATTAACTAGATGATGCAACTTTGGACATATCACTTAAATCAGATCTCCTACTTTGGTCCAATTTTTAAAATCCTTATTTTCCCTCTTAGAATCCATACTAATTATTGGTTCCAAGGCAAAAGAACAATAAGGGTTAGCAATTGAGGTTAAGTGACTTGCCCAGGGTCACACATCTAGAAAGTATCTGAGGTCACATTTGAACCCAGGATCTTCTTTCTCCAGATGTGGACCCTTATCCACCAAGCCACCTAGATTTACCTTTGTCTACTGTTCTATGGCACCCAGAGAATGCTTGTTGCTGAATTACATGAAAAGGGAGGGGGCAAGCAGGTAGTCTAGGTCTCAGAGCATAGGTGGGCAGCCAGGAAAGCCATCTAATAATGAAGGAATGGGGAGGGGAAAACAGAAGAGGTGCTTGGAGCCCCAGCCTGGGAGTGACTCTATCACCCAAGGAATTTCTGCCAATGGCTGTATTCTAGAATTCATTTTCATGATCATCTCCTTCCTCTAGCCCTCTTCCTCACCCAAAAACAAACTCCAGGAGACCAAGGATAAATTGAAAGGAGAATAAATTTAGCACTGCTAACAGAGAACAGAGCTTCAAGCCCAGCTGAAGAAGAGGGGCCATGAAAGCACCTACACCTACACCCTAGGGGCAGAGGGGAGGGGAGGGGAGGGGAGGGAATGGAGGGAAGATACCTGCAGCTGTTTTGTCTCCTCTGCTGTGATCTAACATCGCAGGGACTGGAAAGGAGAGATGCTGCTTCCAAGCTCCTGATCTACTTTCAGCCAGACTAATTCAAAGCTTGGGGTGCAGAAAGGGGCACATGACAAGGCAAGCTGCATGGAGGGTCCTCCTAAAAGGGAGGGAACTGAGTCTTCTGAGAGGGCACCAATAGTCCCATCACCATTTTTTTTTAAGTGGCAAATGAGATCAGATTCCAACTCAGGCTTTACTGCACTTCCAAACTAACCACGGAGAATTGCTCTCCAGAGATAAGATATCATCTCAGAAAGATGTTGGTCAGTCTTCTTCTGTCATGTCCAACTCTCCATGACTCAATTTGGGGTTTTCTTAACAGAGATACTGGAGTGGCTAACCATTTCCTTTTCCAACTCATTTGACAGATGAGGAAACCAAGGCAAAAAGGTTAAGTGACTTTCCCAGGGTCACACAGCTAGTGTTTGAGGCCAGATTTGAATTCACTACACTGCTGGGCATTCTATCTACTGCACCATCTAGCTGCCCAAACCCATCCAGCTGGATTTTGGCCCCATCCAGAAGAGACATCCTCCAAATAGCCAACCTGAAAATGTAATGGTTTGACTATGGAATTAATGAGCTTCTCATCAAATCCTAGAGCTGGAAGAGTCTTTAGAGATCAACTACTCTAACCCTATTCCACTCTCTCTTCCCCAAGCCCATTCTGCCATTTTGTCAGAGAGGTAACTGAAGTCTAAAGAGTAGAGCGGGCTTACCCAATGTCACGAAGCCAGTCTACACAGAGCACAGGCTCCCTCCTAACTCTTTCCACCATGCCCCCCTGCAGGGTCTCTCCTCCTTGCCAGCTGAAGGTCAGAGAGTGCCAGTCACCTGGGAGATCATGGTTCCCAGCTTGAAACGTTTTTTTCTTAGTTCTTTGTCAGCTCTCCAACATTTTAAGGGTAGTCTGTCTCCAGAGCCAGGATTAGTAGACAGTTGCCTAGAACGCACACAACAGGCAGCAGAGATTACCTCTTCTCCACCCACCCCCTCCCTACCCAAGGAGAATGCTTTTTCATAAGTCTTTCCAAATGCAAATGTTTTAATGTCAGAAAACTTCTTCAATGTCGGTGATAATGCACCTTTAAAGTTTAGACAATGGTTTCCGTACAGTTACCCTCAGAGGCAGGCAATGCAAGTATTATTTTTATTTCCATTTTATAGATGAGAAAACTGAGACTCAGGAAGTTTAAATGAATATATAGAGTGGAAGTCTGGATTCGAATTCAGATTTCTTCATCTGTAAAATTGGGGGGTGAGCTGTCCATCAATTGGGAATGATGGAAGACATTGATATGATTGAAATATTACAACATAAGAAAGGGTGAACAAGATGATCACAAAAAAACCCTGCAAAGAATTATGTGAAGTGATGCAAAGTGAACTGAGCAGAACCCGGAGGTTGTTCACAATAATAGCAATAAAGTCAGCTGTGAATGACTTAACCATTATCAGCAATGCAAGGATCCAGAGCAACTTCCAGGGACTCATGAGGGAAAAGACCCTCCACCACCACAGAAGGAACTAATGGAGTCTGAATGCAGACTGAAGCATACCATTCTTCACTTTATTTCCTCCATGAAATTTTCTCTACTGTAAGCAATATGTGTCTTGTTTCACAACCATGATGAACAGGCTGTGATAACACGTGCACAATCTGTATCATATTACCTGCCAGCTTGAGGAAGGAGGAGAGAAAATGGATCACAAAATGTTAGGAAACGATCACTAAAAATTGGATTGATGTGATCTGGAAAAAGAATTTTTTCAAACTTTTTTTTTAATTGGTTAGGGTGCAAATAGGTGGCTCCGTGAATTGAGGGCCAGACCTAGAGACAGGAGGTCCTGGGTTCAAAATTGGCTTGAGACATTTCCTAGCTATGTGACCCTGGGCAAGTCACTTAACCCCCATTGCCTAGCCCTTACCACTCTTCTGTCTTGGAACCAATACTTAGAATTGATTCTAAAACAGAAGGTAAGGGTTTGTTTGCTTGCTTTTTAAATTGGGGATGAGAGGTAGAGAGGAACTACCCTGGACCATTTCTAAGTCCCTTTCCAACTCTGTATTCCATGTCCCTAGGTTTTCCTGATGTCAAGTTCTGGACTCTTCACTAATCAAGGTTTGAAGACTTGGATCAATGAATATCTACTGCTGGCTTTGCAATGGATTTAGAGCAATCTATAGAGATGAAAGGAAACTTGGAGATGTCCTAACCTGCCCTTATTCATTTATGGAAGAGGAAACTGAGGTCCACAGAAGTGAAATAATTTGTCCAAAGTCATGGCTAGTTCATGGCAGGGGCAAGATTTGAACCCAGGTCTTCTAGAAGAAGCTAGGGAGTATGAAGGATAGAGCACTGGACCAGGAGTCAGAAAGCCCTCAGTTACCTACAGCTGCTGTTGTAATTCATACTTCATTTTCTTTCTTCTTCCCTTCTTCCTTTCCCTCCCTCCTTCTTTTTCTCTTTTCCTTCCTTCCTTCCTTCCTTTCCCTCTCTCATTGTCTCCTTTTTTTTTAAACTCTTATCTTCTGTCTTGGTATCAATTCTAAAACATAAGAGCAGTAAGAACTATGCAGTTGATTAAGTGTCTTGCCCAGGGTCACACAGCAAGGAAATGTCCAAGGCCAGATTTACTCCCGGTCTGGCTCTCTATCCACTATGCTATCTAGCTGCTCTTCCTCCTTTGTTTTCAAAGAGGACTAGTGATATCATGGGGTGATGTTTTGACTGGCAAGTAAATTGGACTTAAGTGAGAGAGAGAGAGAGAGAGAGAGAGAGAGAGAGAGAGAGAGAGAGAGAGAGAGACTTGCACAAAGTCACCAGCCTCATTCTCTTCCAGAGGCCAGTGGCGGGACAAAAGCCAAGACATCTAGTAATGACCCAAAATGCAGTGGATGCCTTTGGCATCTTCCATGCCTGACCAAGCTCTAACTCCACAAGGACTGCTTCAGCCCATCTTCATGGCCATTGGACCAACTTGTCTCTTCTGCCCGTTCCTTCTGTGGAAGTCTTCCCGTGCTTGGGCTAGACACCCTCTAACTGACCAAGGGGTCTGAGACTGGTCAGTGACCCTCAGCCTGGTTTAGTCCATCTGCTGAGACAGTTTTACCAAGGGTAGCCACTCACTGAGCATGCTACAACTTCTTGGACACAGGTGAGAGTCGGGTGACAGGTGGACACCAAAGGTGGATGAGTGGCTCTGAAAAGGACTCGGTGAGCCCTCATCCCAGGGGTGCCAGTCCTCCCTGCACCCCCTATGTGCCCTGTTCTTACCAGCTGCATGATCCTGAACAAGTCACTTAATCACAGCGTTCAGGCACAGGGCTTGGGGCACAGGATGTGGAGTTGGAAAAATCTGGGTCCAAACAGCCTTAGACACTTACCAGTTCTGTCTCCTAAGTAAGTCATTTAACTTCTGTCTGCCTCAGTTTCCTCAGATGCAAAATGGTTATAATAATAGCACCTACCACACAGGTTTATCAGAAGGATCCAGTGAAATACCAGATTCAAAGACTCTGAGAACTTTAAAGCACTGTAGAAATGCTAACTTTGGATATAGCTGGGTAAAGCACCTATTAAGTGCTAATGCAAATAAAAGAAATTAAGACAGCCTGCCCTTGAAAAGCTTTTGTTCTAGTGGAAGAAGAAAACACAAAAAGGGGTGCTGGAAATGGGGTGAGGAGACTTCAGGACGGGGCAATGTAGTGTGGAGGCTTGGGATCCTGAACAATAAGGCAAAAAGCTCACCCTTGGGAGAAGGCAGGGCTGACAAGGGGGCATCTAAGCTTTCGGGTGCAGCAGAGATGATCAGAAAGCATCATGGCAAGGAGACATCAGAGCTGTCATGTGGAAAAAAAGAGAGGCCAAAGATTTTTCCCCAAAATGTCTTCAATATGAGCACGTGAAACTTATACAAGTTATTTTATAATAAATTATAGTGCTGTGGTCAAAAAAAAGATGAAGTGTCCTAGAGTCCGAGGACCTGGGTTCAAATTTGACATTGTGTACTATATAAAAGAACTGATACAACTTGTAACAAACTATTTACCCCCTAGGAATGGAAGGAGGGAAAGAATATGAATTACAAAGTGTCAGAAAATAATTGTTTCTAAACTTAATTTAAAAAATAAAAGAGTAAAAAAAATAACAAAAACAAACAATCTGGTCTCAGACACTTCCTAGCTTTGTGACCCTGGGCAAGTCACTTAACACTATTTGCCTTGCTCTTGCCAGTCTGTCTTAGAGTTGATACTAGGGTTTTAAAAAGTAGTATGGGTAGGTACTTTCTCTTATCTCTTGGGGGTAGAGACATAACAGTGGTGTTGTTGGATTAAAAGGTTTGAAGAGTTTAGTAGGGAGGCAGCGAGGTGGCTCAGCAGATAGAGGAGCAGATCCTGGGCTCAAATATGCCCTCAGGCACTTCCGAGCTATGTGACCCTGGGCAAGTCACTTTACCCCAATAACCTAGCCCTTGTTTATCACTCTTCTGCCTCAGAACCAACCAATACTTAGTATGGATTCTAAAGCAGAAGGTAAGGGTTTAAAAAGAAGAAGTATCATGTAAGCTCCTTGCAATCAGATCTAATTTCATTTTTATTTTTTTATCCCCAGTTCCTGGTGCCTTTACTGGCTCGTAATAGGTGCTTAGTAAAATATTTGTCAAATGAATGAATTCATGAGAACCCAGAATCTCTTCCTGGCTGATTTAGAAACTTTGTGGGCACGCGCGCAAGTGTGTTGCCCTCCTCTGTGTTGGAAACTAACCTAGAACCAGCACACACCACTCCTTGGAAACCGGTTGTCACTGAAAGGGATACCTGTTGCTATGGGAACGGGACCTGAAACAAACATCCATCACCTTCCATCCCACCTCCCTTCCCTGGCTGGTGTTCTTCCATGCTGCATCACCATAGTAACTTAGAGCTGCTGAGCTCCTCTCCCCAGCTGCTGGCAGACCAGACCAGCTCATTCATCCTTCCCGCCAAGCCATCCAGGCCCCTTCTCTCAGCCGATGCCCAGGTCTGGGAAATCATGGCTCTTCAAGGCAATCGGGGCTATACTAAGGAGCAGCTTGGCAGACAGAGAAAAGAACACAGGGGGCAGCTAGGTGGCACAGTGAATAGAGTGCCAGGACTGGAGATGGGAAGTCCTGGGTTCAAATCTGAACTCAGATACTGCCTATCTGGGTGACCCTGGGCAAGTCACATAACCTCCATTGATTAGCCCTTACCACTCTTCTGTCTTAGAATTAATACCATGACAGAAGGTAAGGATTTTTTTTAAACAGACATTTAGAGGGCAGCTAAGTGGCATAGTGGATAGAATGCCAAGAATGGAGACAGGAAAACCTGGGTTCAAATCTGGATTCAGATACTTCCTAGCTGTGTGACCCTGGGCAAGTCACTTAATCTTGATTGCTCTTCTGTTTTAGAATTTATACTAAGACAGAAAGTCAGGTTTATTTTTTTTAATCATTTATCTGAGGTACTTATGAGAAAGAACACTATCCACATTCAGAGGAAGATCTGTGGGAGTAGAAACTCAGAAGAAAAACAACTGCTTGATCACATGGGTCAATGGGGATATGATTGGGGATCAAATATGAATAACATGGAAATAGTTTTTGAACAATGACACATGTAAAACCCAGTGGAATTGTGTGTTGGGTATGGGAGGGGGTGGGAGGAGGGGAGGGAAAAGAACTTGAATCATGTAACCAATGGAAAAATATTCTAAATTAATTAATTAAATAAAGAATTTTTAAAGAATTAAATTTAAGAAATAATCATCATCATTTAGAGGTCAATTAAGTGGCATACCAGTTAGATGCCAGGACTGGAGATAAGAGAACCTGGGTTTGAATTTGTCCTCAGATACTTCTCAGCTACGTGACCCTGGGCAAGTCACTTAACTCCCATTGCCTGGTCCTTGTCACTCTTCTGCCTTAGAACCAATATATAGCATTGGTTCTAAGATGAAAAGAAAAGTTGTTGTTGTTGTTGTTGTTGTTGTTTTTCCCCAAAGAAAAACAGAGCCCCAAACTGGGAGCCAGGAGATGAGTGGATCATAGCTCGAGAGCCTTAGAGATCATCATTTTATGGATGAGAAAACTGAGGCTCAGGCAGGTGAACTTGCCCGTGGGTACATGGGTAGTAAATGGCAAAGCAACTGAAGCCCAAGCTTCTGATTCCAGAATTCTTTCTGTACTATATCATGCTGAGAATTTGAATCCCACCTCTTTGACTTCACTGTGTGACTTCAAACAAGCAATTTTATCTCACTGAGCCTCAGTGTCCTCTGAAAAAATGAGAAGATTGAACTGGCTGATCTCCAAGGTGCCTTCCAGCTCTAAATCTTATGGAAATTGTCCTTTTTTCCACCCTCTACACCCCAGGATACTTGAGTTGCTAAGTTTAGTCATTCCCAGAGCCCAGCTAGGTGGCATTATGGATACAGTGCCAGGCCTGGAGTCAGGAAGACTCTTCTTCCCAAATTCAAACCTAAATGGCTGTGTGACTCTGGGGAAATCATTTCACTGTATTTACCTCAGTTTTCTCATCTGTAAAATGAACTGGAGAAGGAAATGATGAATCACACCAGCATTTTTTCCCATGAAACCCCAAATAACATCATGAGGAATCAGACAAAGCTGAAAAACACTTGAATAACAACAGAACTCAGGGCCATAACTTGGAATTTTTGTACTTGCAGTAAACCAACAGTTGGGGAAAGATAGATACTGCCCTGGAGTGGTATTGGGGCAAGGGAAAAGCTAAGAACTGAGGATACTCTTGTGATGCAAATATGGAAAAAACCTCTGCAAAATCCAGTGAGATGGAGGAGAAACTCTTAGGACTCCTATTTTAATTAATCATTCTCACTAACAATACAAATCTCTATTGTTTCTAAACAATTGAAGACTTGTATTGTTAGTACCCTCTAAATTTAGCACCCTGGGGCAAAGCTCTGACTGCCCTACCTTTGTTATACCTCTGTCAGAGCCCCAAACCCCCAACTGGTGACTGGGAAGATTAGAGTCACCTCCCCTCCTCTGTTGTCCATATACTCCTTGCAGAAGCCCAACTCCATCCTTTTTATATAGTTCCCTTTTGTTGTGAAGAACTTAGTAGGTTGCTCCTTCCAAAGGGATTTATACCAGAGAGGGCACGAATGAAGCTTCACTTAATAGCAATTGAAGTATTAGTGCCAGGCCAGTGGAGAGAGATCTGGGGGCAACACAATCCACATGGTATTTCGATCACAATTTTCTATTATATTTCTTCTTTTCCTCAATTCAATAAGCATTTATTACAAGAGTTTCCTGCCTGGGATCCACGTACCCCTAGGGGTTACAAGAAGCTTGTCAAGGAAGAGTGGGAAGTGAATTAATTTCTTCTGTGTGTAGATAGGCATGGCAAACTCTAGAATTTATCTCTTTTCATAAAATGAAGAAGAACCCTGGGCAGATTTCCTGAAATCTAAGGAGTTTGGAGTCTGAAAAAGTTGGGGAATTTCAAATGAGGTCAATGAACAAGAATTAGCTATCATGTTCCAGGCCCTGATGGGAATGCAAAGACAAAAATAAAATAGTTCCTGTCCTCAAGGAGCTGACATTCCAATGTGAGAAACAGCCTGTATACATATACAGATATACAAAGTGAATATACTTGAAAGGGAGTTAATACACTTTGCACCCAGCAATAGCAATGTTGTACAATGATCAACTGTGAATGACTTCGCTATTCTTAGCAATACAATGATCCAAGAAAATTCCAAAGGACTCGGAAGAAAAGTGCTCTCCACCTCCTGAGAAAGAACGGGGGAGTCTGAATGCAGATTGAAAGGTATTTCTTTTTAACTTTAATTTTTTCTTGCTTGGGTTTTTGGGGAGGGGTCTGTGTTTTCTTTTGCAACATGGCTAATATAGAAATATGTTTTGCATGACTGCACATATATAATCTTTCTCAAATAACTTGCATCTGGGAGGGAGGAGGATGGATGGAGAGAATTCAGAAATAAAAAAATTTCATTTATTTATTTATTAACGTGTAATGGTTCCAAGGCAAAAGAACAGTAAGAGCTAGGAAATTGGGGTGACTTGCCCATGTTCACATAGCTAGAAAGTATCTGAGGCCACATTTGAATCCAGGTTCTCTTGTCTCTAGGTCTGACTCTCAATCTACTGAGTTACCTAATTGCCCCCTACTACCTTGTTTTGCAGAATTCAGTAGACCCTCCTGGATTCTAATTTTAATCCAGATGGAAGGTTTAGCAACTCACACTTTAGACCCGTGTTGATGAACCTCTGGCACATGTGCTGGAGCTCCCTTCCCCTCTCCACATATGCCTGAAGACATTTCTCCCATTACTTCCCCTCTGCTCAGCAGCCCAATGGAAGCACTTCCTCCCTTCCCTGTCTGGGGTGAGGGTACAGCTCATGTGCCCTGTGACAGTGCAGTTTGGGCACTCAGTCTCTAAAAGGTTTGCCATCACTGCTTTAGACAGTAAAGAATAAGATGTGTTTCCATGGGAAAGATGCTTTAATGCCCTGGTCTAGACCCTGTCCCTCTTTGGAGTGCAGTGTAGACTGGACCAAGGTCATTTCTGATCCAGATTTATAACCTAGGCAGGCCTAGTCCCAGACTCTCTTGAGTCAGATAGACTGGTTGTGGGGAGGGCCCTGATGTCAGATTGATTGATTCAATAGTTATGGAGTACCCACAGGCTGAGAGGCAGCTTGCTTGGGATGTCAAGGCCCTTCAGCCCAATGGGGTGAGCACCACTCTAGGACAGAAGAATAAATAGCAACAGACCAATCGATGCTTGGGAGCAATATTTGAGTCTGGGGAGTGGGGGAGGAGGAGGGAAAGGGAGAGAAGGTCAAATATTCTGAAATGTTTATTGATCAATCAGACAAAACCGATTTCATTCCTGACCCATTCATCCCAATGGGCATTCGTGGCTGGCATGACAACCATGCAGCCAATCAGCTGATAGAATGGTGTCTTCTGGCTCTTTGAGAAGAAGGGAGGGCAGTCTAAGGTCCAGATTCCAGTGCCAGGGATGGTGGTTTCAGAAGCTGATCAATCTAGGGCAGCAAGATATGACCAGAAGGAAAATGGAATGGGAACCAAGAAAGCTAGGTTTAAATCTCAGCTCTTGCTGTAGGACAGTAGGCATATTCTTTACTGTCTCTGGACCTCAGTTTCCTTGTTAGTAAAATGAGGGGATCAAACTTGATAAGATAGAAGGCTCCTTATAGCTTTAAGGCAGAAACTAGAACACGAGAGCTCCTGAGAAATTTTAGAACCTAAGGATACCCTGGGAGGGGGGAGAAGAATATCAGGAAGCAGCAAAGTCTAAGGTGTAGCACATGCTATATGCATACATAAAACAATAACTAGGAAGTTTTATGCCTGAAGAAAGGAAATTATCCTTAGTTGAGAGGTGAGAAGAGAGAAATGTCCTGGGACACCAAAACAAAGCTGATTGCAATCAGAGCCAGATGGACTCCAAGAGACCTTCTGGTAACCTCCTATTTTAACTAAATATTCTTATTAACTAGGGAGGCACTACCCTAATTTGTCTGGGTCCACCAAATAAGGCTTTTGGCCTTATCTGTGAGTCTGCATTCATTTCATGTAATAGCATATGAGCCCCCATTAATGTAGTTACCTTTCCTTACCTTTTAACCTAAGGACAAAATTAGCTGAAAAGAAAGACATTTAATTAAATAGCATATTAAGGAAATTAACAACAAAATATTTCTCCCCATTAACCTGAGACACATAAATATACTCATCACCAGGGAAAGTGGACACATGTAGGGAATACACTTGGCAAGTCACACCTGGAGAAGCAGCTCATGTTGCTGATAATGTAGAACCTCCAATGTCTTCTGGTGCTGTTATCACATTGTGCCTGCTAAGCTCGCTTCCCTCTAGGTTTACATGGCACACAGCCTCTATCAAATGAGTAATCTCTGTCAGGCATTTGGGAATGGAGTAAAGTTTCTGCCAGACGTTTCTAGACCCTTTGGTTTTTGTCAAATATAACTCCAGTGGCCTGAGATTGTGATGCAGTTCTGACCTTCTTCAACTGAAGACCTCTTCCTCATGGGAATAGGAATGAGCTCCACCATTGTGATTTTATCTTAAAGCCCAGAGGCTTTTATACTCCAGGACTTTTTTTCCAAGGCAGAAGCCCTAATACATTTAGTAGACTAGGAAAAAATCCTCACTAACTTTTGTTCCATAAAGAAGTCTGTCTGTTTCTCTGACCAAGGTGTCACAGGTACCAGCCTCTTTGGAACACAGAGCAGAATTGGCCCATTAACCTCAGATTTAATTTTGACTTTTCTTTATTTCCTAGTGACTAAGGAAAGGTTTCTCTTAGAGGTCTTGTTTTGACTTAAAGTTAGAAATTCCTTGGAGTTTCCTTTTTAACTTCCTGATGCTAAACTATACTGTCAGTCTTTGTTTAATAGAAAGGTTCTTAACCTTTTTGTGTGTTATGAACCCCCTTGGGAGTCTGGTGAAATCTATGGACCCCTTCCCAAAATAATGCTTTTAAATGCATATAGTAAAAAAAACAATTGTATTGAAATTTTTTTTAAAAGTTCATGGATCACAAATTAATAGTTACTCTTCCAATGAACTGCCAAGGACTCTCAAGATTTGAGATCCACTCCCATCAAATTTTCAATTCTAAAACTCATTTGCTTTCTCATACAAATGAGTGGGGGAGTGGAAAAGATACAGGAACAAAATTGAGCCCAAGAACAGATCACTGTTTTTCCTCTGCTTTATCACATCCCTATATTTACATGTATATATGTGGCTAGCAAAACTTTCCAGGCTTTGAGCCTAGAACTTTATATTAGTTAAGCCTACTTTGACTTAGTCAAGACTCCAAGGACGATGGGTACTACCAAGAGGAGTTCCAACCCTCTCCCTGACTCTCTTCTTCACTCCCTCAGTGTTCTTGCATAAACAAAAACCCAGACATCCATTTCTTACTCTTCATGTTGAAAATGGGTGAAACCCAGTTGTAGGCAGGGTATGGAAAAGCACTAGAACCCCTCACCAAGAAATACAGCACTTATGGCACCACTAGTTTGGGCTGTGCAAATCCTTGGCCAGATGGTCTTATCTTATCTCACCACGCAAGTGGGGAAGAAATAGCAGATGGGAGGATATCCTTGGATCGGTGTAGTTCTCCTTTGTTTCTGGCCACCTCTCACCCACCTGGTCCAATCTTCCCTCCTAATGGGGGATCCAATCAATGAGGTGAGGTACAGGCATGATATAGAGTTCCTGTTCAAGTGTTGTACTTGAGGTCAGAGGGATTAAATCCCTGTGCATGTGGGCAGGCAGTGTTCTGGGTCTCATCTTTCCTTCTGGCAACCTTCTACGTTTAGACCTGTAATGATTCCCCCCACCACAAACCCTCTGGCTAGTCGGCCTCTTCTAAATCTAGACAAAGTCCCTATTGCACCAACTCTGATTCTGTCTACTGGGTTGTGTGCTGTTCTCGTTGCTTCTGTCGTACATCTGTGCTATGTCCTTCTCAGGAGCATTTCGAGAAACCCAGGGAGGAGGACAATATGTGACAAAACAAGACAAACAGCTGAACGGGAATCAAATATTTAGCTAAGTCAGTTAACTTGACGTTTATAGGCTTAGGTGACAATTAGAATTAAGCTTGGCAAGCAAGGAATATATCCCTAATTGATCTGCCAGCATTGGCAAAGCCAAGAAGAAGCAAACATGTCTCACCTGGAGAAAGCAGACAAGAACACTCCCCGCCACAGACTCCGGAAAGGAAAAGCAGCTTCCCCAGGGGTCCCTGAATTTAGAAACATGAATTGGGTCCTTCCTAGTTGTGTGACCCCGGACAAGTCACTTCATCCCAATTACCTAACTCTTACCCCTCTTCTGCCTCAGAACCAATACTTTTTTATTCATTCTAAGACAAAAAGTAAAGGTTTTTTAAAATACAATTCTTATCATTCCATTCCATTCATATACTATATAATCTATCAATCTTTTACTATGTGATAGATGTTTCTTTTTTTTTCTTTCCTTTCCTTTCCTTTCCTTCCTTTCCTTTCCTTTCCTTTCCTTTCCTTTCCTTTCCTTTCCTTTCCTTTCCTTCCTTTCCTTTCCTTTCCTTTCCTTTCCTTTCCTTTCCTTTCCTTGCCTTTCCTTGCCTTGCCTTGCCTTGCCTTGCCTTGCCTTGCCTTGCCTTGCCTTGCCTTGCCTTGCCTTGCCTTGCCTTGCCTTACCTCCTCCCCCAAATCTTTCCTGTCTTCTTACACCTTACACTCCACTGATACTGGTCTGATACTCTCTGCTGCTCCTTTCCTAAGTCTACTCCATCTCTTGACCCTGAACACTTTCTCTGGAATGTTCTCCCTCATCACTACCTCCTACCTTCCTTCAAGTCACAAATAAAATCCTACATTCCTCAGGAAATTTTTCCCATCCCATCCCCCCAAATTCTAGCATCTTGTCTCTCTATCATCTACAATTTATTCTGTTTAGAGATCTTTGGTACATAAATGTTTATACATAGTGACTCCCATTAGACTGTAAGCTCCTTGAAGGCATGCATTTTCTTTTGCCTTTCTTCATTTTCCAATTACTTAGCATAGTGCTTGGTACAGTTTAACTAATGTTTGTTGACTGACAAAGAAAAGAGCTGTTCTAAATATTTTTGTACATATGAGTCTATTCCTTCTTTCTCTGCTCTCTTGAGGGTAGAGGCATAACAGTGGTATTGTTGGATTAAAAGGTTTGAAGAGTTTAGTAGGGGATGGCTAGGTGGCTCAGTGCCAATAATAATAATAATTGCCAATAATAATCTCTCTTAAAGAATTGAATAGGGGGCCTTCAGGTGGCTCAGTGGATTGAGAGCCAGGCCTAGAGATGGGAGGTCCTGGGTTCAAATCTAACCTCATATACTCCCCGACAGTGTGACCCTGGACAAGTCACTTAACCCCCATTGCCTAGCCTTTACCACTCTTCTGCCTTAGAACCAATACATAGTATTGATTCCAAGATGGAAGGTAAGGGTTAAAAAAAAGAACTATATAAAAAGCTCTTTGTAAATTTTAGAGTGCTATATGGATTGTGACATTATTATTGTTATTATTCCATACAAATCAGAAAGTCCCAAAACTCTACATTCCATCTCCAGCTTCAGTGTCTTCATATAAGCTCTCTCCATTGCCTAGAATATTCTCCCTCCTCTCCTCTGCCTTTCCAAATCTATCCTTCAGGAGACGGAGTCAAGATGGCTACATAGAGGCAGTGAAAGTTCAGACCTCTGAAAATCCTTCCTTACCAATTACAAACCAAATGCTCCTAGGGGACTGAAAACCAAACCTAACTACAAGACAGAGCCAAGGAACCCTCCCGCTGGACTCAACTTAAAAGTTACACCCCCAAAAGCCTGAATTTGAAAATACTCAGGTTTAAGGGGAAGGAAGAAGGAAGGTTCCAGGGCCCCTCCCCAACCTAGAGCAGTGGTAGCTGGAACCTCTGAGTGGACAAGGATGCTGGTCTGGAGGGAGTACCTTGCAGTAAAAGCTGTGCCAGGCTCAGAGTGCCAAACACAGGCAGTGGAGAAGCAGTTGGAGAAGCTCAGAGCAGGCAGCCTAGTTGCAGCAGCAGAGACACTCCATATTGTCCCTCCCCCTTTCCAGAGGTTTTGGCCTCAGGGCACATCAGCTCTTCAAGTCCAAACCAGCTGGACTTAATCTCATCAAAGCATTCAGAGGGCAGGGAAGCTCAAGCTCCAACACCCCTCTCCCACAGACTGCACTGAGAGATTTGCTGACTAAGCTCCAAGGGGGAATGCTGACAGAAAAGCTCAAAACCACAGATCCAAATGATGATCCACAGATCCACATAATGAGAGGAGCAACTGTGCAGGCAACAATAGGGAAAAAAGAAGGGGCAAATATGAGCAAACAACAGAAAAAGAAAAAAGAAATTACAATCAACAGCCTCTATCCAGGCAATGAACAAAGAGCAAATGTACAAAGAAGGATGAAGAAACACCAAGCAAAACTCCAGAACTCCAGAACAGAAACTCCAGCGAATTGGACACAGGCTTTGGAAGAACTCAAAATACAATTCAAAACACAATTAAGAGAGGTTGAAGACAACTGGGAAAAGAACTTAAAAAAGAAAATCTATCCTTCAAGGCTCAGCTCAGAGCTTCACCTTCACGAAATCTCCCTTGAAAATCTCTCCAGCTGTTAATATTCCCTTCCTCCTCAAGTTTTTCTCAAGCAGTTTGTCCGATCTCTCCCATGTATCTTCTCTCTACCTAAGAATATGTTATATTCACTCAATTGATGGGCATTTACTAAGCATCTACTCTATGCCAGGCACTGTGCTAGGTGCTAGGGATACTGAGACAGAATAAAGCAAATCTTTACTCTCAAGAAGCTTGAGAGCAAAAAATATTTCATTTTTTCTTTGTGTCCCTAGAATTTGTTAAAGCTCTCACCAATAATACATCAACACTAAATATCAGTTCCAGGACAGAAGGGCAGTAAAGGCTAGACAACTATGGTTAAGTGACTTGCTCAGGTACATACAGCTAAGAAGTATCTGAGGTCAGGTTTGAATCCTGGACCTCTTACATCCAGGCCTGGCTCTCTGTCCACTGAGCCACCTAGCTATCCCTGTGTCCCTCATATTTAAAGCACATAATAGGCATTTAATAAATGTTTGTGGAACTCAACTGAGCCCAAAGTTTCCAGTGTTAGTAAAAGAAGTGATAGAAGTTGAGAGAGGGAGCTTGACCCAGTCACACATTTGGTCTTAGGTTGCACTAAAGTATAATAACTACACTTGAATCAACGACAAATGAATAACCCTGAGAACCAGCATCTCTTTCCCCAGGGATGGCAAGAACTTCAGGTGTTCCAGCAACACCAAGAGCCAGTCCTTGGCTGCCACAGAGGGCCACTAGGAGGATTCTGGGGAAGTTCTCTGGGGAGACAGCTTGAAGTGAGATGGTACACTGGGGAAAGGGAGACTGAGGTGAGGCGGATGTTGGAAAAGACAGTTATTTCTCCAGGTTTACAAAGGCCATTGGCCGGGAGCAATTCCTTGGACCTCAAAGAGCGGCTCCCCGGCGGGGGCCTCTGTGGAGTTGAGCTGCCTTCAGCAGATTACAGCCTTGCCAGCCACACTTTATAAATTTTGCATCATCTTGGCTATGAATAGCTTCCTCGACAGAGAGACAGACAGTTCAAAGCCTTCCTCGGCAAGGAGAAGGGCCTTTGGGGGAGAGGGGTGGGAAGGGAGGAGGAGGAGGATGGGGAGGCAGAACAGAGAGATTCACCCCTAATTCTTCTCTAAAACAGGGCTCATTCTAGGAGTTCTGAAGATAGTGGGAAGGGAGGGACTGGGGGAGGGGGGTGTCTAGAGTCAGAAGGGCTTCCACTTCTCAAAAGGTTCCCTCCCTCCATATTTCTACCTGAAAATCCTGAGATAATCAGCCCCTCCCTCCATGCTACTTTCTACTGTGAGTGTTACGGAATCAGAGTGGGAAGGGAATTAAAGGTCATTTAGACCAATCTCCCATCCAGCTTCTACAACATCCCTGATAAATAGTCATCCAGCCTATGCTTGCATACTTCCAAAAATGTGAAGCTCACTACCTTTGTTTTATTGCTGGATAGTTCTTGTTTGATGTGTTGCTAGATCCAAGATTTCTTCAGCATGGGTGTTTCACTGATGTGCATTGCAACCCATCCTTCTCCTGCCTTCTCATCTCCAGTGATTATTGTCCTCTATGGAGAAACTATCCAAGGACCTGCTTCTTATTCTTTTATAGCTGGGCAATACCCATATACCATTTAGGAGATCCACCTATTGACTCTCATTTTCCTACCATGTTTGACCCAGTCCTTTGCCCATTGGACACCCATGATATTGCCACTTATTCTACTTAGAGGATCATAGAGCCAGTGCTAGGAAGGGACCCTGGAAGTCATCTAGTTCAACTCTTTTGACAGCATGTGAGGCCCAAGAAAGCTAGTGATTTGCCCAGATTTATTTGGGTGTAGGCATCAGAGGCAGGATTTGAATACAGGTCCCCAAAGCCACTGCTTTTTCCATTTTATGGCATAGGATGTACAAGCCATCCTTGTCAATATGCCTTACTCAGCTTCAGCCTAGCATATATTCAGTTGGCTGTTGGGTTATTTCCAAGTGGCAAGTTAGAGTCTCAACTGTATAGTTGGAAATATTGAACCCCTAAAACTACATTACCCAAAATTTCTTTCTGTATTACCTAGAATTCTTTTCCCTTTTCCTGTGTTTTTGTGTTTATGTGACAATTTTGCTGTGACTCCTCCAATGCTCCCTTTTACTCGTGACCAGGCTGAGTTTAGGTAGTTCTTTTACTTTAGTTATTATTAATAAAACTTTATAAAATATAATACTTAGTTATTAAATATTAATTTTAAAACCCACACAACTCAATCAGGAAGACCTGAGTTCAAATTCTACCCTGGACTCTTTCTAGTTAGCCATATCAGTTAACCTTTTTCAGCCTTAGTTTCTTTATCTTTAACACAAAGATAATAATAGCACCTCCCTCAAAAATGTCTCTTGAAGCCCAAATGAAATAATATAAGCGCTTTGTAAATATTAAGTTGCCAAATAAATGTTTACCATTATCTTTATTTGTAAATTCTTCCTTGCAGTTAGAGACAAAAAGTTGTAATGGATAGAAAGTTGGCCTTGTGGCTAACTTTCTGGTTCAAGTCCCATTTCTGATACATTCTGGCTGTATGACTTTAGGAAGATCACTTGATCTCTCACTTGTCTGAAGGCTATGTTGGAAACCCTATGGCATACATGCCAGAGGGGATTGCTCCCCTCCCCCCCTCTACCATGCCTGAGGACATTTATCCCATCACTCACCCCTCTGCCCAGCAACCCAATGGAAACACTTCCTCCTTCCCCTGTCTGGGGTAAAGGGAGCAGGTCACATGCAGCATGAGGGTTGCAGTTTGGGCACTCGGTCTCTAAAAGGTTCACCATCACTACCCTAAAGCAACTATAAGACTAAATTAGGAAGAATTACCATTAGTAGAGAGAGTTATTTTATTGGTAATTTCCTTTATCTATGAAATGATAGATTTTGATCCCTTTCCCTGTCCTCCCTGTCTGGGAGGAAAAAAAAGAGCACCAGAATTTCTCTCTGTAGTTTCTATTGTTGGAGTAGTGGTGTAGAAGACAGAATGCTGGGCTGGAGTCAAGAAGTCCTGAATTAGGGGGTATCTAGGTAGCACAGTAGATAAAGCACAACCCCTGGAATTGAGAGGACCTGGGTTGAAATCTGGCCTCAGACATTCCCCAGCTGTGTGACCCTGGGCAAGTCACTTAACCCCAATTGCCTATCCCTTGCCACTCCTCTATCTTAGAATTAATACTAAGGCAGAAAGTAAGGGGGGGGGGGTTGTTGTTGTTGTTGTTAGTGAAGAAGGGAGGCAGCTGGGTAGCTCAATGGAGTGAGAGCCAGGGCTAGATATAGAAAGTCATGGGCTCAAATTTGATCTCAAACACTTCCTACTATATGACTCTGGGCAAGTCACTTAATCCCCATTGTCTAGTCTTTACTGCTCTTCTACCTTGGAACCTTGGGATGTATGGGGTGCTCAGGGAGGGGTAGTATCTTTGGTATGGAGGGCTTGTAGTGCCCTCCTAGGGCAGCTCTCCAAACTCTGACCCTCACCTGACACCCAGCTCTCATTTGTGGCTCCTAGTAGCTGCTAGCATGTGGCAGTGGCCACACCCGGGGCAATGGCTCCGACAGGCCGGCTAAACCTTGTGAGGGTAGCCATCGGGTCCTTGACCCCTGGTGAACCAGGGCTTTGCTCACCCAGCATGTGAAGACTGCTTCGGCTGAACAGACGGAAGAAACCAATAAGAAGGTTCAACGGCTGAGATGGCGACACAGCAAAGCACTGTGGAGTGCTTAGGGCGTGTTGGAGCACAAAGGACCACACGGCCATCCAATGCAGCTGAGGAAGTCTCCAGGTGTAACGACTTTTCTTGCCACTGGACCCAGGCTTCCAACGCCGAGAGAGTGGGACTGTCTCTGTGCATCGACTCTTCCACTTAAATCTCTTTCACGCACAAGTGTCTTTGTGCACACTCATCTATACACCATAGATGAACACACACAAAGACAATCGTCATCCTCGTTTACCGAGAGACTACTACTATTACTACTACCTTGGAACCAATACACAGTGTTGATTCTAAGACAAGAAGTAAGGGATTTTTTTTTAAATGAAGAAGATCTGAATTCAAATTTGGCCTCGGAAACTAGCTGCATGATCCCAGACTAGTTATTTAACCATTGTCTGCCTCAGTTTCCCCACAAGTAATGAAGGGATAATAATAATAGCAGTACCTCCTTCACTAAGTTGTTGTGACAATCAAATAACACATGTAAAATGCTTAATCTAGTACTTGGTATGTAATAGGTGTTTAATAAATGCTAATTTCTTTCTCCTAGAGAAGGAAAACTCAAGAAAGCCCTGCTAGCTATCTTTATGTAGCTGAAGGGCTATCAATGAAAGTTTTGCCTTATTCTGCTTGATCCCAAAGAGCAGGATTAGGAATGGCAAGTGGACACATTGTAATTTTTGCATATTTTGGTTTGTTTTATTTTTATTTTTGGTAGCAAATTCTCTTCCTTCCTCTATTCCTTTCCCTACCCATTGAGAAGGCAAGAAATAAGATGCCCATTATATATATGTATATATGTATACATATATACACATAAAGTCAAACAAAACATATTTCTGCATTAGTCATGTTAAGAAAACATTTTTATTACATTTTATTACATTTAAGGAAAGCCTTCCTAAGAAAGTTGTCCCAAGATGCAACGGGCAACTTGTGAAGTGGAGAGTTTCTTATGCTAATTCTAGGTCT
This sequence comes from Monodelphis domestica, assembly GCF_027887165.1. NCBI lineage: Eukaryota > Metazoa > Chordata > Mammalia > Didelphimorphia > Didelphidae > Monodelphis > Monodelphis domestica. The sequence goes on along the minus strand of NC_077233.1, from coordinate 209,709,230 downwards.
TCAAATAGAACCCAGAAGACCACTTATCAATGATGCTGCAGAGGCAATTCAGCTCAGAAAAGTATTGAACAAGAAGACTTTGAACTAAGTTAGTTCATGCTGGCTCTGAGATGCTGCCATTTCCTTCCTACTGCAGTCACCCTGTTGCCCTGAGCAGTCATTTAATTCTCTTAACCTTTCTGTGTCTCAGTTTCCTCATCTGTAAAATGAGGGCCTGAAGAGGACCCAAAGTCCCATTTCAGTTCTGAATTCTACACAATCTCTCTGAAGTCACCATGTCTTCTGGCCAGATGTAGTCCTTCAGATTTTTGAAAATAATGTGAATGACATCCCCCTATACTAGTGATGACAAACCTTTTAGAAATGGAATGCCAGGCCCCGCCCCCACCCCCCAAAGCAAGTAATGTGCCATGTCCCTCACCCCCATTGGGCTGCTGGGCAGAGGGGCAGGTGAAGTAAGCAATATCCTCAGAGAGTGTAGACATGGGGAGAGAATTGGCCCGAGTGCTCTGCTCCCCTCCAGCTCTGCCACCTGTGAGCGGCCCACCTTATCCCCTTTGAGCTCCCATTGGACTGCTGGGCAGAGGAACAGGAGATGTGAAAAAATATTGGTGGAGAGGAGGAGGAGGGGAGCAGATCCACCTGAGTCCTTCTGTCTTTCTAGTAATGAACTCTGGTGAGGGGGAAAGGTGGGTGGTGACCGCATGCCCATAGAGAGCATGCCATCTTAACATCCATATCATAAGTTCACCATCTCTACCCTATACACATTCATTTGGACATTGTCTTATGTGAACTCAACCCTCATGAATTCATGTTTACACGACTAGCAATCAAAAATAATAATAACAAAGGCAGAAAAACATGTAAAATAAAAAATTTAAATTCTGTCCTAAATTCCCACCATTTCCCCAAGTAGTATAAAGCCTCAACGCAATTCAGCCAATCAGGCTCATTCTCACTCTGAGAAGCATTCATGTGACTCATTACATTGTTTTGTGACAAACATTAGTTCCCACAACAGTCTTTGTACTGAATTCTTACTTGTAACAAATCTTGTCCATATTAGAGTAGGAATTTTCTTTGTTTCATTAATACTATTTAGTTATTAATAATGGCCCCAAAATACAAAGGTAGTTCCTACAATGATCAGAAATAAGATATGAACCCACCTCCTTTTAACTTCAATGTTCTTTCTTCTTTTTACCCCTAAAGCCCTTACCTTTTATCTTAGAATCAATACTAGGGCTTGGTTCCAAGGAAGATGAGCAGTAAGGGCTGGACGATTAGGGTTAAGTGACTTGACTAAGTCATATAGCTAGGAAATATCTGAGGTCAAATTTGAACTCAGGACCTCCTTTCTCCAGGCCTGGATCTGAATCCATTGAATCACCTTGAGGCCCCTCTTAGTATCAATTCTAAAATGGAAGAGTGGCAAGGGTAAGACAATTGGGGTTGTGATTTGCCTGGGGTTGCACAGCTAGGAAGTGAGGATGCTCTTTCAAATGTATCATTAACACCTTTTTCTACTCTTGGGGACCAAAACCTGGTCTGTCTGGCATGGAGGGTAACATGACTCTCCTTTTCCTAAACATGGACTCTTTTCTTCTATTCATTCAGACTAAGATCCCTTGCTTGTTCAGTAATTTCCGATTTGTGTCTGATTTTGTGACCCCATTTGGGATTTTCTTGGGAAGACATTGGAGTAGTTTGCCATTTCCTTCTCCAGCTCATTTTACAGGTGAGGAAATGGATCACACCACAGTGATCAATAAGTGACTTCCACAGCTAGGATGTATCTGAGGACAGATTTGAACCCAGAATCTTTCTGACTCCAAGCCTAGCATGCCATCCATTGTACCACCTAACAGCCCCTAAGATCCCAACACCCATTTTTTAACCTTATATTGGAATCCCCACCAGCTGATGGTGGGAGTTCAAATTAGATGGCATATAGCCAACCTCCAGGTCCAAGGATGGAAGTTATGGAGGAACTGGACACTTCCCAGAGCTCTGGGATAGAGTGGTACCTGGATGGAAGCCTCAAAGAAGACAGTAGAAGTAGGTCTTCAGAAGGACACATAGGCACTGGTGAGCTTGCCTCTAGCCCCAGAACTTGGGAGCTGGGGAAGAGAAAGCCACATTAATCAGTACAGCCTTCATAGGCAATGCACTCAATTTTTTTTTTTAATTTGGGCTCCATCACAACTCAAGGGATTCTCAAATATTTGCTCTTGAGGGGACAGCTGGGTGGCTCAGTGGATGGAGAGTCAGGCCTAGAGATGAGAGGTGCCAGGTTCAAATCTGGTCTCAGACACTTTCCAGCTGTGTGACCCTGGGCAAGTCATTTGACCCCCATTGCCTAGCCCTTACCACTCTTGTGCCTTAGAATCAATGCTTAGTATTGATACTAAAATGGAAGGTAAGGGTTTAATTTTTCTTTTTTTCTTTGGAGCCTCCAGGAGGGGATTTGTGACATAATATCATAACAATGACTGACATTTTTAGGTTTAGTAGGGCAGCTAGGTGCCATGGCAGAGCACTTGAACTGGAAGTTTTGTTGTTGTTCAGTTGTTTTCAATCATGATCTATTCTTCCTGACCCCATTTGGGTTTTGTTTGTTTGTTTTTGGCAAAGACACTTAAATGATTTGCCATTTCCTTTTCCAGCTCATTTTACAAATGAGGAAAACAGAGGTAAACAAGGTTAAGTGACTTGCCTAGGGTCACACAGCTAGTATCTAGGGCTGGTTTTGAACTCAGGTCCTCCTGATTACTGGGCACTCTATCTACTGCATTGCCTCGCTGCCCTAAGACCTAAATTCAAATATATCTTCAGATACTTAGCTGTGTGATCTTGGGCAAGTCACTTAACCCCTTATCTGCCTCAGCTTCCTAGACTAACCCTTCATTTTATAGATGAGAAAACTGAGTTCCAGATTGGTTGATAGTACCAGATGTGGGGCTCCTACTCAAGGTCCTGGCACCCCAGAAATTGAACTAGAAAGAAGGTAAATGAAGACGAGGGGAAAAGCACTTTTTAAGCACTCCTGTGTCTATTAGCTCATTTAATCCCCTTGCCAATCATGATCCAATCTGTTGGAGAATTCATGGTCACAAAACAAGTCAGTTTATTTTTAGTTTGTGTGTGTGTGTGTGTGTGTGATTCACTTTATTTCTTTAAAAAATATTTATTTTCCCAATTATATGTAATAACATTTTTCAACAGACATTTTCTGAAATTATAAGATTCAAATTGCCTCCTCAGATATTTTTCAGTCATGTCCAATTTTTGTGACCCTCTCTGGGGTTTTCGTGGCAGACATACTAGAGTGATTTGCCATTTCTTTCTCTGGCTCATTTCCCAGATGAGAAAACTGAGACAACAGCCTTAACTAGAAGTCGAATCTCCTCGTCTCCATTCTAACGCTCTTTCCAGGCTGCCATGCTTCTTCCATTGACCTTCCAACCTTAGGATCATAGATTTAGAACCCGAAGGGGCCTTAGGGATTATCTAGTCTAATCTTCTTTTATTACAGTGGAGGTCAACAGAGGTAAAAGGATTTGTCCAAGGACACACAACAAGTAAATGACAGAGGCAAGATTTGAATTCAGGTCCTTCAGCTCCAGATACTATCCTCTATTACTCTGCCTTCTTCTCCCTTCTATAAGGCCTCTTTTTCCTCTAATTCTCAGCTGGTTACAGTCTGATTTCATTCCCAGGATCTTGTTTAGTGGACAAACCAGCCTAGGTAGGAACAAGCAATGAAGCAATGGAGTCAGGTTTAGCTTCCAGTTCCCAGCCTTGGCAGGACCAGTAACAGGAAGGGGTGGTAAGAGCTGGAGAATCCTTGGGAAGAGCAGTGTGACATTGTGGGACCGGCGAGAGACAAAAAAGGGAAGGCAGAGGCAGAGGCAGAACTAAAGCTCGCAGTCAGCGCTTTGGCCCAGGGTAGAGAATTTAGAGGACGCTGAGAATACCTTTCGGAAGAGAATTCATCGGCTGCCCAGCTCTACCGCCAGCAATGATTTACTTATTCTCTGCCTTCCAGCAGGGTAGGAAAACTTAACTCCGAGTGAGCTTCCTGCCCCCAAACTCCTTCCTAAGGCTCTCCGTAGCTGCTCCCCCTTCTCCATCCTCGGCTCCCCAAACACCTACGCATGCACACTTACCTACACACCTTTCTACTCTAGCCCCCGGTGAGACTTTGCTACCTAGAGCTCGGGTCCACGGTCAAATCGGCAGACCGCTGAGATGAATCGTCTCCCGTGACTGAGAAAAAAAGCCAGAAGACTGGACCAGCCAGCACCTGCAGCATACCATTTCAATGAAGTTTGCCGCTGACTCTGTGCTGTCTCTGGGGAAGGCAGAGTTTGCTGAGGGCTTTCACCAGAAGAGAAGAGGAGCGCGTTGATCTCCTCAAACAGGATCAGCCAAAGGCAGAATGTTCTCCTGGCCACGCCAACCTCTCTAGGCACTCCCTGGGCTTGGTTTTCCTCTTTTCTTGGGTGCTAAGGCATTCCCACCGGATCGGCCCCAACTAGTTCCATCAGTTAGCTGGCAAATGAGCCCTCGGCTTCATGGGGCTTCCTTTGCTCTTTGGGGAACTTAACCAATAGAGGGTATTAATCAAATCATCCGAGCTCGCCAGATTCTCAGATCGGGCTCTGGTTTGGTTCCTGACCTGTTTACATTCTGGGTATTCAAGCTAGCCAATGGCCTCTCTCTGTGGACACCTTCAGGCAGTGATTAAAAAAGAGCAATTAAGATTGATTTACTTGCTCATCTTGAGAAAGCCAGCTTGAAAGTACTTTCTCAAACAGCAAAGGGGTTGCTTAAAAGGAACTGAGAATTCAGCTTTGCTGGTTGCCAGAACTGTCCAGCTAGCAGAGCTCACTGTGGACCCCCAAAGAACAGTCGTCAGCCAGGACAAAGTCGTCTGCTAGGACAAAGGGGAAATCCACTGTAGGCATCTCTGTCTGTCCCATGCGCCCATCTGAGCACCTGGATCCCCTGTCTATATACCTACATCTGCCTGTGTCTGTGTCTGTGCCTGTCGGTCTGTGAGTCTGTGTCTCTGTGTCTGAATCTGCCAGTGTCTACACAGAGTATCACACAACATCTGTGTCCATCTGCTGGGGTGTCGGTACTGTATCTGGGTGCTTATATCCACCTATCGATATATTGCCATCCCCAAACCATCCCATTTCTGGGCGCCTAGCATCACTCTTTTCCAAACTAAAACCAACTTAGTTGGCTTCACCACCTCCCAACAGCCACTCCAACAGCCTAGGTTTATTCTCATTGATTGAAATCCAAGACAGTTTTTCTTTCCTTTCCAAGCATCACTATGGACTCTTTCTTCCAAGGTCCAGAAATGTGTCCATCTTGCAAGTTCACTTCAGCCCTGGAATTCACACACTGGAAGAGGCCTGGGCCCCCATGGCCTCCATCTCTGATTGGTCAGTTCCTCCCAAAACTCTAAGGAAGGTGCCCAGGCTACCTGTTTTTATTAATCCCATTCATTCCACTCCTCCTCTGGTTATACTCTGAACTTCCTCTACCAATCCCCTTTTCAGCTTCTTGTTATTACTTATTTTTTATTTTTAAAATTACATGTAGAATCTATTTTTGACAATTGTTTTCTGACATTTTGCTATTCAGATTCTCTGTCTCCCTTCCTACCCCACTTCTTCAAGGCAGTAAATATTTTATTATTGTGCTTTCATGCAATACATATTTCCATGTTGAGACTGAAGACACATATCACATATACAGTAAAAAACTAATGAAGGAAATAAAATGAAGGATAACATACTTTGATCTGCCAACAGTTCCTTTTGACTGGATAACATCATTTCCATCATGAGTTCCTTGGAGTTATCCTCAAACCTTGTTTTGCTGATAATAATTTAGTCCCTCACTGTTGATCATCATACAATATTTCTGTTACTGTATACATTGATCTCCTGGTTCACTCTTGTCACTTTGCATCAGTTTATTATCTAAATCTTCTCAGAATTTTCGGAACTCATCCTGTTTGTCATTCCTTATGGAGCAACAGTATTTCATTTCAACATATGCTACAACTTATTCAATCATTCCCCAATTGATGGATACCCCTCAGTTTCCAATTCTGCTACAAAAAGAGTTGCACATTTTTTTCAGCTTCTTTTTTACCTGTTTTCTTCCCCCAATAGAAAGTAAGCTTCTTGAGATAAGGGACTGTCTTCTTATATTTGTATTCTCAAGCACTATCTCTGGGACATAATGAGTACTTAATAAATGCTTATTGACTAACTGACGACTTCTATCAATTTCCCAATATTCATTTCTCCATATCCCACAGAACATCAAGTTACATTAAAAATTTTGCAGTATTTAGAACCAAAGGTCAGAGTCTCCTCCTGCCATGGTAGGTCTCTTTTATCAATACAAAATAAGATCCTAGATCTGGATAAAGCCAGGAAAAACTTAAAGGTCATTCAGTCTAATCTCCTCATTTTACAGATATGGAAACTGGAGAATCAAATCAAAAGTGGAACCAGGCAGGCATCTGTATTCCAAAGAGCCCAGAGAGGCTGAGTAAATTGCTTCAGATAACACAGGAAATGGCAGAGTCAAGTCTAGGCCCTAGTCCTGTGCTTTTTCACCCTCTGGGGGAAAACTATTTCAACAGAAGAGCCCTTGGGAGGCACAGTTAAATTGGTTTTGAACACACAAGTTCCCTGAAGTTAATTATGTTTCAGTTAATTGATTAATTACACACACACACACCCTGCTTGATTACAAGTGGCTCCCAATCTCCAGGGAAGGATCCAAGGATCCAAGGAAAGATGGGGAGAGAATGGTTTGATGGGGGACTTTCTTTTCTGGACTTTACTCTAAATCCTGCAGAAGACCAATGGAAGAGTAAAACCTAAAACAGCATCAGGCAGGTGCCCTTGATCTAAAATATGGCAGAACCAACCTAATCTAAGCTTTGACACTTACTAGTTACGTAACCATGAGACACTTGAAATCTCTTGGACCCTTAGTTTCCTGAGCTGTAAAATGAGAGTAATAATATTTGTATTGCTACTTCACAGAGCTGTGAGGAAATAATTTTATAGATTTTATATAATTGTGTTATATTATTGTAAATAATATAAATGTTTTTATGTACCTTTATACCTTTATGTACTATATAAATGGTTTCCCCTGGCAGAAGGAGTGGTCGAGAACAATTTGTTCCAGTGGCCACAAAGGTGGCAAGTAAGCAGAGGAGAGAGTTTAGAGCTTGGTCAGACATCAAAGACTCCAAGGTCATCCACTGCATCTCTTGATGTCACAACTCATCTTGACTTTTGTCTTGCCACTGGAATTTGATGACTCTGGAAGAGAGAGTGAGGCTGAAGCTTTTGTGCAGCTCTTCCTAGCTTAAATCCAATTCATGAACAAGTCAAGAATCATCCCATGGACTCATGAGAAAGAACGTTATCCACATCCAGAGAAAGAACTGTGGGAATAGAAACCCAGAAGAGAAACAGCTGCTTGATCACATGGTTTGATGGGGATATGATTGGGGATGTAGACTCTACATGATCACCCTGGTGCAAACATGAAATAGGTCTTGATCAATGACACAATAAAACCCAGTAGTATTGCGCAATGGCTACTGGAAGGGGAGTGGGGGGGGGGAAGGAAGGAAAGAACATGAATCATGTAACCATGGAAAAATATTCTTAATTAATTTAAAATGTCCAAATTAAAAAAAAAATCACCCCATGATGTAATTGGTCCTCTTTGAAAACAAAGGACAAACAATAATTATATAAATGAGAACTATTGTTATCATCATTTAAATGTGAATTATTATTGTTGTTGCTATTAAATTTGGAAGAGACCTTGAAATATATTATCAAGAATGTCAGTTTTAGGGGCAGATAGGTAGCACAGTGGATTAAGCACTAGACTTCGAATCAGGAGTTTAAATAAGGCCTCAGACACTTCCTAGCTGTGTGACCCTAGGCAAGTCACAACTCCAATTGCATAGCCCATACCTCTCTTCTGCTTTGGAACCTATATTTGCATTGATCAGGAGATAAGAGGTTGTTTTTTTAAAGGAAAGGGAAAAATGGACAAAATTATATAAATGAAAACTATTATCATCACATTTAAATGTGAGTTATTATTATTATTATTAGATCTGGAAAGGACATTGGAATATATTATCAAGAATATCAGCTTTCAGGGGGCAGCCAGGTGGATCCGTGGATTGAGAGCCAGGTCTGGGGATGGGAGGTCCTGGGTTCTAAATTGACCTCAGACACTTCCCAGCTCTGTGACCCTGGGCAAGTCACTTAACCCCCATTGCCTAACCCATACCACTCTTCTGCCTTGGAACCAATACACAGTTTTGATTCTAAGACAGAAAATAAGGGTTAAAAAAAAAAGAATGTCAGCTTTAGAAGGGACTCTTAGAAGAGAGAGTATGGAATATCAGAGCTGAAAGGTTCTTTTTAGGGAATATTATCTAGTCCTACTTGTTCATTGTATTGGTGGGAAAGCTGAGGCCCATTCCGTTGCTTTTTATTCTCCAGTTAGGTCTCCATTCATTTGTTTGTTGAAGATTTTTCTGTCTTCCAGAGTCCCTTTTTTAAATTTCAAGCCTCCCAGGGAAGAGTAATCCATTTCCTCATCCTCATCCTAATCCTCATCCAATTCTCAGCTCACAGTAGGTCATCAGCTAATGTTTACCAGGATTATTTGTCAACTGGAGGCAAGGATGGGAATTTGGAAGGGGGGACGTGAGATCAATTGTATCTACAGTGCATCAGTGCTGGAAGGACCTTGAGAGATCATCCAGGGCACCCCAATTCCTTTTACAGAAGAGAAGCCCAGGACTCAGAAAGGTAAGAGTCTTGGCCAAGGTCACAGAGCTCCCATTCCAGAATTCTCTCAGCTTTCCCCAGGGTTTTCCCTCCCTCAGCCTCTCCAGTTCCTTTACCTCTGCCCTCTCCACCTTTCCAGAGTAGAGCATCCAGTGGGAAGAGCCCTAGGCTGGGAGCAGGGACCACTGGAAGTTCTCTTATGTGTGACTTAAGCCAGCTGATTTCCCTCTCCGCAATGAGTTTTCTCAATGTGAAATGTTGCGTCTGGTATATTTGAAATATTCAAAGAATTCAAGTGAGACCTCTGGCCTTATGGGTGGATCCTCTGTGATTTGTGGACATACATGGACAAAAAACCCACAAGATGAGAAGGTGCCAGCAGCTGGCAGAGAATGGACCCAGGAGTTCACGACTCCACTGAAACAAAAATATTTCAACGTCAGGCACTGGGCTAAAAGGTGTCCCAGGTTCCTCAGTGATTCTAGGAAATGGTGAGGACAGGAAATGGTCCTGGGGACAGGAAGCAGTTGGGGAGGGCTTCCACTAAGGAGTAACCTGAGTGCAGGCTCAGGCGGCCTGGGGAGCCCAGCGTGGGGGCTAAGAAACAACTCCTCCATCAATGCCACCCAGGAGGCAGGGCATATATTATTCAGCAGTGGCTGGTCTGAAGGCCCCCCAGGTCCCTTATCCTTGGACAAGTCTCTGCTCCTTCCCTTTGGAGTTTTTCTCTTCTCCCTGACCCGCTGTGGGTCAAGGTAAGGGGTCCTTTCTCCTTTCCCTCTCCCCCACAAATAATTCAGTCTTCCCAGGAAAATAAAAAGAGGGGAAATTCCCGGATACCATTTCACCTTCATTTCTCCCAGGGGGGACTGACTTAGTAGGAGACTTCAGCATCTGGAATAGGAGTGGGTGCTATATGTCGCCAGTCTATGATTGGCATATAATATAGAGAGGAAAGAGGTTAGGCCTGGGGCCCCTTATTCTTTATTCCCTCTCCCCCACTGCATCCCCAGCAATGGCAAACGAAGAAAGACAGCTCTTTCCACAAGGCAGGGCTGTTTCTGAACAACCAGCATTTATTGGTTGATTGATTAATTCTCTCTCATAGATTTGACTGCCATATGTATGGCCTTGGGCAAGTCATTTCCATTTCTAAGCATCAGTTTCCTTCTCTATAAAATGAGGAGGAAGGACTAGATCATCACAAAAGCCCTAAATCTCATGAGCCAATGAAAATGATCACCCAGTAGTAGATTCCAGTCTGGTTGGTCACTTCTTCCTTTTCTTTAATGGTTTTTGCCCACTTCTAAGACCGCCTTTGTCATATTGACTTTGGTTCACTATATTGACTCCCAACTAGAAGATCAGGCTGGAGAGATTGGGGCCATAGGGCCAGGCCCAAGGTAGGGCCTTGAACCCTTTAAAAGTTTTAGCATAAAAAAAAAGAAAGAAAAAAAAAGGAAAAATTAGAAAAAATAGAAAAAAATTTTTTTTAATTTTAAAAAACTAAAAAAAATTTTTTTTTAAGTTTTAGCATTGTGTTCTGTTTTTACATAACAAACATTTCCCGACACTGTCACTTTATGATTTCTCGAGTAACAAAGAAAAAGTTGATAGCTAGGGCGGCTTCGTCTTATTGACTCAGGAGTCAGTTAGACTTTCCTTAGGCAGACCAATCCTGGAATAGAATGGAATTGTTGTTGTTCAGTCTTGGCCACCTCTTTATGACCCCATTTGGGGTTTTCTTGGCAAAGACATTGGAATGATTTGTCATTTCCTTCTCCTGCTCATTTATAGATGAGAAACTGAGGCAAACAGGGTGAAATGACTTGCCCAGGGTCACATACTCTGAAGCTAGATTTGTATGCAAGAAGAAGAGTCTTTGTGACTCCAGGCTCAAGACTTTATCCACTGGGTCACCTAGCTGCCCGTATGTAATGGAACACTATTGTGCCATAAAAAATGATAAGGGGGTAGTTGTAGAGAAATCTAAGGAGTCTTTTAGGATCTGGTGGGGGGGGGGGCGGAATGAGCAGAACTAGGTGAACAATTTACTGTTCACAACAGTGCAAAAACCAAAATGATTTGGAAAGGTTTGGTCTCTGATCAGTGCAGTCACCACTCCTGATGATAGAGGAGCTGTGATGAAACATGCCACTCACTCCTGACAAGAGGAAATGGACTGAGGGTGGAGAACTAGACATACTTTTGGACATGGATAATGTGGAAATTTGTTTCACTTGACTATGAATATTTGTTACCAGGGTTTTCTTTTCTTTTTTCCTCTCAACTGGGAGAAGAGAGACGGGAAGGGAAAACCCCAGATTTTTGTTAATTTTTTGGAAAATGTTAATAAAATTTTTTAACCTTAATTAAGTGTGAAAAGACTTCAAAAGCCAGTGGATGAAGTGAAATCACTCTAGACTGGTAGAATGTTCCTACTGGCTGAGGAATTTCATTTGTTGTTGTTTTTCAATAGTGTTTGACTCTTTTTGGCCTCATTTAGGGTTTTCTTGGCAAAGATACTGAAGTAATTTGCAATTTCCTTTTTTCTGCTCATATTACAGATGAGGAAACTAAGGCAAACAGGATTAAGTGACTCACACAGGGTCAAATAAGTAATATGTATTTGAGACTTGATTTGAACTCAGATCTTCCTCTCTCTAGACTTGGCACTCCATCTACTGTGCCACCTAAGCACTCTTGAGGAATTTTATTACTCCCTCTCTATAAAAACTATATAAACACTTTACTCCCTCTCCTTTATCTAAATACATTACTCCCTCTCTACAAAAATCTACATAAATCTATATAGATTTAGGTAAACTGAGGAGGAAGGAAATAACCATTTATTAAGCACCTACTACATACCAGGCATTATGCTAAGTGCTTTATAAAGAGTATTTTATTATTTTTATTTTACTTTATTTACTATATTTATATATTATTTATTTTACTTACTATATTTATTTTACTATCAACAACCCTGAGAGGTTGGTTAGATTATTATCCCCATAGCTCACATAGCTGTTGTTGTTGGTTGTCTCTCGAACCGAGGATGATGATTGTCTTTGTGCGTTTTTGTGCACAAAGACACTTGTGCATGAAGATTTAAGTGGAAAAGTCGATGCACAGAGACAGTCCCACTCTCTCGGCGTTGGAAGCCTGGGTCCAGTGGCACGAAAAGTCATTACACCTGGAGACTTCCTCAGCTGCATTGGATGGCCATGTGGTCCTTTGTGCTCCAACATACCCTGAGCACTACACAGTGCTTTGCTGCATCGCCATCTCAGCCGTTGAACCTTCTTGTTGGTTTCTTCCGCCTGTTCTGCCGAAGCAGTCTTCACATGCTGGGTGAGCAAAGCCCTGGTTCATCAGGGGTCTACAACCTGATGGCTACCCTCACAAGGTTTAGCCAGTCTGTCGAAGCTGTTGCCCAGGGTGTGGCCGCTGCCGCATGCTAGCAGCTACTGGGAGCCATAAGTGAGAGCTGGGTGTTAGGTGAGGGTCAGAGGCTGGAGAGCTGCCCTAGGAGGGCACGACAAGCCCTCCATACCAAAGATATTACCCCTCCCTGAGCACCCCATACACCCCGCTCACATAGCTAGTAAGATCTAAATCCACATTTGAACTCAGGTCTTCCTGACTCCAGGTCTAACCCTCTATACACTGGACCACCAAGCTACCTTGATGAAACAGAAGCACATCCATGAAGAGAAACTGCCCCAGACAGAGGGAGAAGCCTCAGCTTCAGCTTTAGCCAGATCTCTTTTCTCCCCTGTCTCTGATTGTCGCTGGATCTTCTAGCTTCAAAGGGTCCAGAGGACACTGGACTCCTCATATACCCATCGAGGTCCTAAATGTCAGCCCAAGATTGGCTGGCAGCAGCATCGATGTTTAGAGGCACAGGAATAGTGGATATAGATTCTCCGCACTTATGGAGGAGCATCCCCATGAACTAGAGGAAAAAAGCATCCGGTGCCTGGGACTGAGTCACCCCATGGCCACGTGCACACGCTGGGTTTGAGCCCATTTTCTCCTGGACTCCGTCCTGCCCTTGTGAGAGAGTGTGGCACAGGTATGGAGGGAGAGGCTGTGCCTACTGTGCCATATAAGCCAATGCCCCTTCCTAAAAAACAACAAGGCTGCCCGGTTCATTTCTTCGTAGCTGGACATCTTGAGGGGAAACACTCTAGTAGGGGCTTGATGTGACAGCATTAGGGAATTGCTTCTCACCCTTGCTGGGAGAAGAGTGAGGAAGAGATGCAGGCAAGCTGTGAAGACCCTGATTCATCAGTGAAAGGGGGATGGCACATGTATGTGACCTTGGGCAGCTCAACCTCTGGGCTGCTAGAATGAGGGACGTTTGGCTAGATGACCTGGAAGATCTAAATCCATGACCTCATGATCCTGGGGTGTGACCCATGAACCCTCAGATTCCTTATTCTTGGAATCCAAGCAGATCTGATGGGGCTTCGCCTGGAGGAAAAGAAGAAAAACACAAAGCAACAATGTTGTCAGTCCCCGTCTCTAATTAAAACCCTTCTCCCTAGATGAAAAGGAATCATAGATTGATGCTTCATCTCTCACTTTTCATTGCAGCTCAAAAACAAAAACAAACAAGTCAGGAGATAAACCACGCGCACGCACGCACACACACACACACACACACACACACACACACACACACACACACACAGCTCAGAGGCTTGCAATGAGCTTGTGCCTTTCGAAGTGCCAGCTTTGGAGAAAATCTCCCGACTCTGAGGCTCTGGCCTAGGCACAGCCCAGAGGAGAGGGATGGGCTGAGATGAAGCGTGGGTCGGTCAGTCTAGCAAAATAAAAATAAATATGGCTCTGCCTTCCATTCTCTTGGCATTTTTTCAACAAAATATGCCTCCTCCTAGAGTTGTCTTTTTTTTTTTAAGATTCATTAAATATTTCAGTGCATCTGGCTGGGCCCCTCCCTCTCAAACTCCCCTCCCCTCCTGCATAGTGACTTAGCAAACACAGGCCTTGCACACGTAGACTTTGAAAGAGGCCCCTTGATTTAGTTATAAATAGCCATCCCGGAAATAGATATTCCCGTTTTACATGGAATGTAAATAGGAAAGCTGAGGTGTCTAGATATATGTGGAGGAGGTGGGGGAGCAAGACTGGGTGTGTTGTTGTTTTTAAAGGGCTACCTTGAGCTCCCTGGTTTTCCTCAATCCTAAAGCAAAATCTGTTGTTTAGGAACCCATTGATGGGAAATTCATGAAGAGATGCAGAATACCTTCTGGGGACCTCCAAGAAGAATCTTATCCAACTCTCCATTTTACCAGTGCAGAAACTCGGTCCCTAAAGGAGGAAATACCTTGCTTATGGGCACCTCGGGTATAAGTAGCAGAGATGGGGCTCAAATCCAAGGTTTTTCATCATTCCAAGGCCAACCTTTTGAGCTGCTTTGGGGGGGAATCACTTATTTTAGAAATGAGAGAGAATCAAGTCAAGACAATCTGATCTTCACAAATATGGAGAGATACCATTTCTCTTCTCTTTTATTTCTAAGACCCTTCTTCTGAAGTCTTCTTGATATGAGAGATCCAAGTTCCCTTTGGAGACCTCTCAGTTCTCCAGATTGTTGGCCCAACTCAGAACCTGACAACTTCAGTGTCTGACACACTTCCACGGACAGCTGCCAGCTTCCCTTACAAGCACTCAGGTTCACAAGCCTCAAAATATTAAACGGTCATAGTTATAAGTTATAGGATGCTAAAAAGACTTACATCCAGGCCCATAAAGAATGGAGACCCCCTAGATATGGGAGGTCCTAGGTTCAAATCTGGCCTCAGACACTTCCCAGCTGTGTGACCCTGGGCAAGTCACTTAGCCCCCATTGCCTAGCCCTTACCACTCTTCTGCTTTGGAGCCAATACACAGTATTGACTTCAAGACGGAAGGTTTAAAAAAAAAAAAGAATGGAGACCTACTTCAAGTCAAAAGTGATCTAAGCTACTCTCTTTCAGAAAACTATAATCTCTATTACTTTTAATACTGTTGAATACTGGGTGATACACCAATAAGGTCTAAGCCTGGAGTTTCCTTCTGAAGTCCATTCGTCTGTCTGTATATCACCAATAGGTCTCCTTTGATCCTCGATTCTAATCCCTCATCTACAGCTCTATTTTACAACATCCCCCATCCCAGGCTCCCTTGCTGTCATCTCTGTCACCATGCGCTACAGCCCCTACTTCTCCTCTCTTTTGCCCATTCAGTTGCTTTGCAGCAGGTGGTACTTACCCATTAGCTCTTCTCCAAGGGACTTGTTCCTAAATCGTTAACAATAGAAATATTACTGGAATACACTTAATACCTCCAGCATTTGAAACCTAGTTTTGCTTTGCTTTGCTTTGGGTTTTTTGCCATCTAGGACTTGATTCTACTCACCACACAAAAGATCTCTTCAAATATTCTCAAGGATTCACCTTCTTCCCCATTTTTATCTCAGATGGCTCACACTGGACCCCCCTTCTCTCTCTCATTTGCTTTCTCCCTCCCCCAGTACCTGGGCCCATGCCTTGACTTTCCACTGATTCTTGGATTTCAAAAGGTCACTCTCCCTCTCCCTCCATTTTTCTTTCCATATCCCATTTTCTTCCAGGGCAGTTAAAACAGATTATGAAAATTATTCCAGGCTGCTTCTTGGAAGATTCTCAGAAGGGGGTGATGGAGAGGGAAAGGGAAATGAGGAGGATCTGTTGAATTCCAATGATGCCTCCCAGAATGAGCTTAAAACTTAAAGGGGAGGGGGCATTCCTGTTCTAAAAAGAAAAAGCGGTGTTCTCATTACAACACATATCTGAACTTATCGTCCTTCCAACTTGACTCGGCTCCTTGAGGGCAAGTATCATTTCTCTTTCTGTATCCCCAACAGAGCTTATCATGGCATGAAGCATACAAAGCAGGGAGAGACCTCAGGAAAGTGATATGGGAAGGCACTGGATGGATAATCAGAAGACCAGGACCAAGCCCCACAGCCCCATGGACATAGCTAATGGAGAAATGGGCATGGATAGCACAGCACCACAAAAAAGAAGCCTATCTCTGGCTAATATCTTAGGATCTTAGGTCTAGATCTGGAAGGGCCCTCAGAAGTATCTCTTTCAATTCCTCAATTCTACAGATGAGGAAACTGAGGCCCAGAGGGGCTAAGTGCCTTCTCCAAGGTCATACAAGTAGTTGGGGGCAACCAAGTCCTAATGTGAAACTGTCCTTCCCTGACAACTAACAGTTCACAATGTTCTAATGTTCTCTAGCCTTACACCACTCATTTTACTCCCTACATAAGTCTCAGAATAGATTGTCTACAGAATTGTAGGTCTTTCCTTGACATTTTGCTTATTCTTTTGAATCTAAGCTTTAAGTATGTCCTTCTTTCCTGAAGTAGTCTTGTTTCCCTGTCCCAAATTTCAAATTCAAGGCAGCTAGGTGGTACAGTGGATACAATGTCAGGCCTGGAATCAGGAGGTCCTGGGTTCAAATCAGGACTCAGACACTTCCTAGCTATGTGACCCTGGGCAAGTCACTAAACCCTCATTGCCTAGTCTTTACCACTCTTCTATCTTGGAACCAACACACAAAATTGACTCTAGGAAAGCTAAAGGTTTTAAATAATAATAATAAGTAAAGGGGGAGGTAGATCAGTGGATAGAGCGCCAGGTCTGAAGTCAAGGCAACTAGGTGGTACAGCAGATATAATTCCAGAGCTGGAGTCAGGAGGTCCTGGGTTCAAATCTGACCTCAGACACTTCCTAGCTGTGCGACCCTGGGCAAGACACTTAATCACCTTTGCCTAGCCCTTGTTGTTCTTCTGCCTTGGAACCAATGCACAGTATTGATTCTAAGACAGAAGGTGAGGGGTTTTTAAAAATATATATGGAAAGGGAAATTGGGACATTAATGCATTGCTGGTGGAGCTGTGAATTGGTCCAACCATTCTGGAGGGCAATTTGGAACTATGCCCAAAGGGCACTAAAAGACTGTCTGCCCTTTGATCCAGCCATAGCACTGCTCCAAAAGATGCCCTGCCACTTGTTGTTAGTGGTGAGGAGGGCCCAGGAAGAGGGTGGTAAGGGAGAGAGAGGGATGAGAAAGCAGAGGATCTAATTTCCCAGAATGAAAAATGCAGGCCCTGGTGAAGTGGAGGAGAAAGACATTCTCTGTCAGCACTTTCTGGTGAAGCTGCTTCATTAAAAAAGATGTATCATCACCGATAAAGTTAGTGCCACTGGTTCCTACTAATTGTTCCTGACATTTTCTTCGTGATTGATTGTGCCCCAGCCAGGGAGGGCCAGGGAAAGACACCTGGTTCTCTCAGGTCAATTCTAGAATAGATCAAGGATTGGCTGCACCGAGCACCACCAGGGCGACAAGAGGGTCACTATCCCTGGGGCTGGGGGCCAGGGAGGCTGCAGGGGGGTCTTCCATTCTCTCTCACCCTGAAGGCTCAGAATCCTGGCTCCGTTCAGGCAAGAAATCCATCACTCATGTACCAGATAAAGACAGTGTGGTAGAGAGAGCCTTTGGACTGACTGACTATGACCTTGGGCAAAGTCACTTCCTCTTCTCAAGACCTCAGTTTCTTCATCTGTAAAAATGGAGATAGATAATCCCCGCCCACCAAACCTCCCAGAGCTAATGTGAGAATCAAATGAAATTTTGTAAAGAAGTATACCCCGAAAACTGCAAAGTACTAAGTAAATGTGAATTCCTGATATTGTTATGGGTTTGCCCACTTGACTCATGCCTTCCTAGGTCTAAAATTCCCATCAGGAAATCCCAGATCTTTCCTAAAATAGACACAGTTGGGAAGGGTCAAGGGCAAATTCATATGGGCATAGCAAAGGATCCTGTGACATTTTCTGGAGACTCTGGTATGATAATTTCTCTCTCTTCTCCTCTCCTCTTTCCCCACCTATAGCTTCCAACCCCACAATCACAGGTTCTAGCAATGCAGAAAAGTGGCCAGAGATCATTTAGTCCAGACCTCTTCTTTTACAGATGAGAAAACTGAGACCCAGCCAAAGAGATGAAATCATTTACCCAAGGTCACACAATGGCAAAGTTGAGATTCCAATCCAGACCTTCTGACTACAGAATGGCCTTTTCTCCACCTCCAAATGCTAGCCATCTCTCTTGGGCCAGCCCAAGAAGAAAGAATACTAGCTCTAGAGTCAGAGGAAGTAGATTCAAATTCCCTTTCATGCTTATTTTTGGTGTCACCTTGGGGCAAGTCACTGAACTTTCTCAAGTCTCCATTTTCTTGTCTATAAAATGGGGAGGTTAGACTGGTTGGTCTCTGAGGTTCCTTTCAGCTCCAATAAGGATTCTATGTCTTCCATGAAACCTCTCCTCACTATCCAACCTACTCTCAGCTCTCAAAACTGGTCCACTCTGACTCCCCCATCCTCATGAATAAAGAGAAGATAATTAGAGTTTGTTTGGATATGAGGAGGCTCTGGAATCATGATTGGGTTTTAGTTCAATTTGATAAGCACTTATTATGCACCTTCAGTATACCTGGCACCATGGCTAAACACTGGAGATAAAAAAGGCAAAAATGAAACTATCCCTGCCCTCAAGGAGCTAACATTCTCCTGCTGGTAAACGTGATCACAGATACAGAAATAGAAAATATATTTTCTATTTCCATAGAAATTTTATATTTCTATAAAGGGTAATTCCAAAGATGGGGAGCAGCACTAATTTGAAGAGCTCAAAGAAGATCTCACCTAGGAGGAAGCATGAGAGCTAAGGATGCCAAGAAGTAAGGGTGAAGAGTGAGATCATTCCAGGCATGAGGGAAAGCCTGTGCCACCAGCCCTGAGTTATCACAACAACAAGGCAGGTTGAGGGGGCAGCTGGGTAGCTCAGTGGATTGGGAGCCAGGCCCAGAGACAGGAGGTCCTGGGTTCAAATCTGGCCTCAGACACTTTCTAGCTGTGTGACCCTGGGCAAGTCACTTCACCCCCATTGCCCAACCCTTACCACTCTTCTGCCTTAGAACCAATACACAGTATTAATTCCAAAATGGAAGGTAAGGGTTTAAAAATTTTCAACATTTCTTCAGCAATAGTTAGTGTAGATGCTGGGTTTGTACCCCAACGAAATAATAAGGAAAAAAGACATATACAAGAATATTCATAGCTTGAGCTCTTTGTGGTGGCAAAAAACTGGAAAATGAGGAGATGCCCTTCAATTGGGGAATGGCTGAACAAATTGTGGTATATGTTGGTGATGGGATACTATTGTACTAAAAGGAATAATAAAGTGGAGGAATTCCATGGAGACTGGAACAACCTCCAGGAAGTGATGCAGAGCAAAAGGAGCAGAGCCAGGAAAACACTGTACACAGAGACTGATACACTGTGGTACAATCGAATGTAATGGACTTTTCCATTAGTGTCAATGCCCTAAACAACCTGCAGGGATCAAGGAGAAAATAAAAACACTACCCTCAAGCAAAGGACAAACGGGGGGAGTAAAAACACTGAGGAAAGGCAACAGCTTGACTACAGGGGTGAAGGGGATATGATTGAGGAGAGACTCTAAATGAACACCTTAATGAAAATACCAACAACATGGAAAAGGGTTCGGACTGAGGACACATGTGATACCCAGTGGAATTGCGCGTTGCCAAGGGAAGGGGTGGTTGGAGGGGAGGGGAGAAAAAGAAAATGATCTTTGTTTTTAATGAATAATGTTTGAAAATGACCAAATAAAATAATGTTTTTTAAAAAATAGTTAGTGTATAGGCCATAGCATGGCCATTCCATTGAGGCAGTCTCCCCAGGACACATAGATGAGAGAGGAGGACGTTGAGTTGGAGAATAGTTGCATGGTACCATGGATAGCACACGGGCTTGGAGCCAGGAAGACTTGATCAAATCAGGTCTGAGACCTGAGACTAGCTGTGTGACCTAAACAAGTCACTTAGTCTCATTTGCCTCAGTTTCCTCAACCACAAAATGGAGGCAATAATACCTACCTGCCCCTGCCGGGGTTATTGTGAGGCTAAAATGAGATATTTTTCAAGTACTTAACACAGTGCCTACACATGGTAGGCGCTATGCAAATGCTAATTCCCTTTTTCTTCCCTCTCTTCCCTTCCTCCTCATAAAAAGAACTGAATAGGAAGGAGGATGAGAACTGACTGGGTTGCATTTGGAAAAATGTATAGTGAATAGCTAAGACCTAGAGAGGTCTTAGATCCAAAATCTGGCCTCAGAAACTTCCCAGCTGTGTGACCATGGGCAAGTCACTTGACTCCCATTGCCTAGCCTTTACCACACTTCTGCCTTGGAATCAATACTTAGAATTAATTCTAAGATAGGAAGTCAGGGTTTTAACTTTTTTAAATGCATATATGCTTGTAATGAAACCAAGCTGCTAATCCAGCACAAAGATCCATATTTTCATCACAAATATTCTCCAGGCACTACTCTGTGTTTTTTTTTAAATCTTGGAATACCACTGTCTAATAATAAGAATAGCTAGTGTTTTCTATCATTCTAAATTTTGCAAAATCTTTTACAAATATTACTTAATTTTAACATCACAACAACCCTGGAAGGTAAGTGCTACTATTATCCCACTTTTCTGATGAGGAAACTGAGGCAGGTAGAGGTTAAATGACTTGCCCAGGGTCCCACAGCTAGTAAGGGTCCAAGGGCAGATTTGAACTCAGATCTTCTTGACTCCACATCCTAAACTCTATCTACCAGGCCACTAGCTGTCTCAAGGAATAAATAATACACAAGGAATTACAATTTCAGGTGAACTCCAGAGGGCAATGAAGATATACTAGGTGAATGTAGGTAAGAAAAGCATAATAACCTGTGCTCAAAAAGTGGTCTAAGAGTTACCATTGAAGCAAAGTTGATAGAAAAGATGAGGGGCAGCTAGGTAACACAGTGGATAGAAAGCCAGGCCTGGGGTTTCAAATATGGCTTCAGACACTTCCTAGATGCGTGACCCTGGGCAAATCACTTAATCCCAATTGCCTATCCCTTGCTGCTCTTCTGTCTTAGAACTGATACTAAGACAGAAGGGAAGAGAAGGGAAGGGAGGGGAGGGAAGGAAGGAAGGAAGGAAGGAAGGAAGGAAGGAAGGAAGGAAGGAAGGAAGGAAGGAAGGAAGGAAGGAAGGAAGGAAGGAAGGAAGGAAGGAAGGAAGGAAGGAAGGAAGGATGAACCAGTTATGTGGTGTGGATGAGATATAACAGAGAAGCCATCTAAATCTTCCACTGGTGCCCTCAAAATTTAAAAAATCCTAGAGGAAGACCTCTAGTATGTTGGATAGATCCTCAGGGGAGTGTCTAGGAGAAAAAAGGCACAAATATCACACTGGGTGTGAAGGCTCTATACCAACAGAGAACTTACCCACATCCATGTAATCTTAGATCCATTGAAGTGCCTTTGGAGATGTGTCCTAGGCCTCTAAAATACAAAGATAAAATAAGATAGAACTTAGATCTTTAAAGAGTTTAAAATCTAGTAGAGGGGACAAGAACATTTAACAAATATCTATAATACAAGTTAGGAGAATGAGTGCATGTGTGCATGGATGGATGGATGGATGGATGCATGGATGGATGGATGCATGGATGGATGGATGGGTGGGTGGGTGAATGAATGAAAAAAACATTTATTAAGCACTTACTCTGTGACAAGAACTCTGCTAAGCACAGGAAATCCAAATCCAAAAATCAAACCAGTCTTTGTCCTTAAGGAGTTTATATTCAAATAGAGGAAGACTAGGGTACTTAACTGGTACAGTGGATACAGCACCAGGGCTGAAGTCAAGAAGACCTGAGTTCAAATCTGGCCCCAGACATTTACTAGCCGTGTGACTCTGGGCAAGTCACTTTACCCTGTTGGCCTCCACTTCCTCATCTGTAAAATAAACTAGAGAAAGAAATGGAAACCACTCCAGTGTTTTTGCCAAGAAAACACCAAATGGGGCTCAGAAGAGTCAGACATGACTCAACAACAACAACAACAACAAATATTTGGGAAAATGCAGAGAGTCTAGCATGGCTGGAATGAAAGGATTATCATTTATGGCACATAGATTTCAGCCTATGTAGGGTAAAAGACAAGGTTGAAACTAATAGGCAGAACTCTGCCATACAGTCCACTCCCTCTATTAGTCATCTGCTTTTAGATTAGAGTTTGGCCCAAATCTCTTCCCAGCTTGAAGAAGGATCCAACGGGGCTGAGGAGTAGGGACAAACCCACGGGACTGAGCTCCAGGGCAAACAAAGCTGGGAATTTCTCTCTGATGCCTCTTCTTTCCTTCCCTGTTCCCAGGTATCCCGTGAACTCAGAATGTTTCTTGGCTTTGAGGCCTCTCCCCTCTTGGGTCCATCTGTTCTCCCTGCCACCCACCCCTTGCCATATCTTGCTATCTCACCACCCAGAGAAAGAATATGGCACCTAAGCCAGAACTCATGGGTGACTAGAAGCAAGAAATTAGAGGCATTTGTTCTCTCTGACACAGATGGAGCCAGACCAGTGAATGTGAAAGGGCTCCCAGTGGCTGCTGGAACTCTGGCTGGAAAGAAGAGATTGAGAAAAATAGTATCTGCTGGCAAGGGGCATACAGGGAGGGGAAAGTATCTCCGGCTTTCTTTTCACCAGGGAACTTCCATTTTAACTGGATGAGGGAGAAGAGCAGACACGGAGGAGGAGAGGGGGAAAGAGGAAAAACTGTTCAAAGGCCAGGCAGTGTTGATGTCTCACTGCAGTTTGAGTCCCTCTGGTATGGTAGTGATTTAGCAAACAGCACTAGGGGCTCAGCCCGCCCTCAGTAAATATTTGAATGGAGTCCTCTCCATCCAAAGGCACTGCCAATGGTCCAGCCACAGGCCCCAGCTGAAGCGTTCCTAACAGACAAGATCCGGGACTGTCTCAAGAGTATTCGCCTCTTCTGGAAACAGAATGCTTTAAGTCAACACAATGAGACTCTTATGGAGGATGTATCAGACGAAGGGAGAAAGAGGTTTGAGGGTACACAGATTTTTAGGGTTCCTTAAGTTCTATCATATAGGCTGACGCTTATTCTGCTCAGAGGTAGGGTCCATCTTGGGCCCAAGGCTTGGGTCAATGTTGCAAAGGGGAGCCCAACTCCAAAAGGGTTGTGGGCAAGGCGCCAGGGCAGATTTCACTTCTAAGTATGCCCTCCAAAGCAGCAGGACCAGCAAATCCCAACTTCTGCTTTCTGGGAAGGCAGGAAAGGGGACAGAGGGGCGGCCGCATCAGAGCTCACCACAGTCAGTCAACAAACATATTTTATTGTTGTCATTCCATTGTTTCAGTCATGTCTGACTCTTCACAACCCCATTTGGGGCTTTCTGGGCAAACCTACTGGAGGGGTTTGCCCTTTCCTTCTCTGGCTCCTTTTTAGGGGTGTACTCTATGGCAGGCACCGCCAAGCCCTGGGGGTACCGTGAAAGGCAACCACAGTCCCATAGGTGGGGGGATGTTACATCTACATGGGTATAGAGGCTGGAGGAGCATGTATGCTATATGTGTGTGATGTACATATATGTATACATATGTAGATGGCACCGTGAAGCATTATATGTGTCTGAATACCTGTGTGTATGTGTGTGCATGTATGTGTGCATAGGAATTGTGCATGTATGTGGGTGTGTATAAATGTATGTGTAGTGTGGGTATGGGTATATGTGTATATATGTATGAGAGCTATGTGTGTATACATGTGTATATGTATAGGTATGTGTGTATGTGTATGGGTGTGGGTATATGTAGATGCAGGTGGGTACATGTATGTGTGTATCTGTATGCTTAGGTGTTTGTATATGTGGACCTGTATGTATAAGAATGCATGTAGGTCTATGTATGTGTATGCATAAGTATGTTTATCTATACATAGGCATTTGTGTATATGGACCTGTATGTATAGGTGTGTATATGTATGCATGTATATGTATGCATGTATAGGTATGTCTAGGTGTGTATGTGTATACGTGTATAGGCATATAGGTATATGGGTGTGCATATGCACATATGATCATGTATGTGCATGTATATGTATAAGCGTGCGTGTGTATGTGTATCTGTATTATAGGGAGGTGTATGAATATATTTATGTATGTATGTATATGTAGCCATGTGTATACATATGTGCATAGGTATGTATAGGTCCACCCAGGGGTTGCTCTCTATGCACATGTCTGTATGTGTGTGTGCATGCACCAGTGTAACCATATAGGCAACACCACAGACGGAGCGCTGCGCCGGGAGTCAGGAAGACCTGAGCTCCAATCCAGCTGCTGTTCTTATTAGTGGTTTGACCCTGGACAGGTCACTTAGCTTCTATTTGCCTCAGTTTCCCCAACTCTACCAGGGGGATAATAACAGCAGCAGGGTCCTCGAGAGCTCGCGCAGTGCCCGGCACGCAGGGAACGCTGGGAAGGACTTCGACAGATCTAGCGGGAAGGAGCGAGGATGAAGTCCGTCCCTCCGTGGCCAGCAGAGCGTTGCAGGAAGGCAGCTCCGGGTGCGGGGCGGCTGGACCTCCCCTCTGGGGGCAAGCGGGCGGCGGCCGCAGCTAGGCCCGAAGGAGCGGACGGCTTTTCTTTTGGCAGCTGAAGATGTAAAACCGCCCCAGATCGCTACTGGGCTCAGGATTGGCTATCCTGAGGCCAGAGCGAAGTTCTTCCCCCTCCCCCTCCCCCTCCCCCTCCCCCTTCTCCTCCTCTTCATGTCTTGTGCCATCAATTTACTGCAAATCAGGCCGTGCGGTGCCGGGAACAAAGAGGCAACAGTTGTCTCTGGCCGGCAGCACACGTTCTCCCGTTGGCCCAGAGGAGAGCTTTTAATTAAGGAGCAGGTTTGGTGGGATGCGGGAGAAGGGTTGAAACCCGTTCATTAAAAGCCTTCAAAGCCTAGGAGCCTCAGGAGGCCCTTTTCAGGGAGTTTGGGTTCTTTATGATGAAGGACTCTCTCCCAGCCCACCTGGAGGCTCAGGTATTGGTCATAAGCAGCCAGATTTGGAGCCAATTGATCTGGGTAGGAATCCTAGCTTGGACTTTGAGAAGGGCACATCCTACTGAAGTAGGGAAGGTCCTGAGTTCAAATACCACCTTAGACACTAATTAGTTCTATTAATAAATAATTAATATCTCTGCCTCAGTTTCTCCATCTGTAAAATGAGAAGATTAGACTCTGACCTCTAGGGTCCCCTACAACTCTTAACTCTGCAGTCTTATGACCACTATTAAAGGATGGGATTAGACTGAATAATGTCAATGCCTCATTTTTTTTAACTCTTACCTTCTGTCTTGAAATCAATACTAAGTATCAGTTCCACGGCAGAAGAGCTATAAGGGCTAGGCAATTAGGGTTAAGTGACTTGTCCAGGATCACACAGCTAGTAAATTTCTGAGACTCAATTTGAACTCAGGTCTTCCTGATTTTAGGTCCAGTGCTCTATCCATTGTGCCACCTAGCAGCCTCTGAAATCTTCTACTCATTTCACTCATATCTAACTCTTCATTACCCCAGTTAGGACTTTCTGGGCAAAGATACTGGAGCAGCCTGCCATTTCCTTCTCCATCTCATTTTATCAATGAAGAAACTGAGGCAAACAACATGAAGTGACTTGTCCAGTCACACAGCTAGTAAGTGTCAGGCCAGATTTGAACTCAGGAAGATGAATCTTCCATACTTTGAGATTTACAAAGTGTTTTACATATGTTAACTCGTTTTTTTCCTAATCCTTGAAGTCCTGAAAAAGAAGCAGGAGCTCTTGAGGTTCTGAAAACTTTTCTGGCCCTTCCTCAAGGGCAGGGAATGGCCTCTGCCTTTCTTTGATTCCTTGGCTTTTAGTACAGCCTGGCACATAGTAGGGCAGTTAATAAATGTTTTAAATTTTTCTTGACTGACTGACCTAAGAGACATTGTTTAACTTTTTTATGTCACCCAATTGATTTTGAACTGGATTCATGCAGTGAAGGATATATATGGCCAGAGGAAGAGGAGATGGAGGAACCATCCCTACTTAGACTGCTAAGAATAAGACAGGGATGGTCATAGTAGGGCCAAACCATGGACACCTGGATAGACAGAAGCTGGCATGCTTCTGAGGAGAGGAAAGGCTCCTATCCTCCATCCCCTTGACAACTCAGCCCTCAGAAGACTTTTCAAGGTAGAGTGGAAGATTGGAGATTAATGTGGGCATTGAGAAAGAAAAACAGAAAGGGGGGCAGCTGGGTGGCTCAGTGGATTGAGAGCCAGCCCTAGAGATGGGAGGTCCTAGGTTCAAATCTGGCCTCAGACACTTCCCAGCTGTGTGACCCTGGGCAAGTCACTTGACCCTCATTGCCTAACCCTTACCACTCTTCTGCCTTGGAATGGAAGGTAAGAGTTTGAAAGAAAGAAAGACAGAAAGAAAGAAGGTCTGTATTCAGAGTTTGAGGCAGCAATGTCCAGTTTGAGACCCCATAGTCTATCAACTTCATGTAGCAGGCACTCGGAAATTGAGAAGAGTCTCCAGGCAGAGGCAAGGACCAGGGAGTCCAGCTAAGAGACAATGTAGAAATCTGAATCAGCAGATCAAGAATCCAGGTAGGGGATGGAAGAACTGAGGGACAAGTTTGCCAAAGTACCAGACGACCTCATTTCACATGAACTCATCACACCCAAATTCAGGTATACGCCATTGACAATCAAAAAATAAATAAATAAAGGCAGAAAAATAGGTAAAATGTACATTTTTAATTACATGCTAAATCTGCACTGTTTTCCCAAGCCAAGTAAGTAAAGTCTCCCAGGAATTCTCCCAATCAAGCTGGTCAGGTTCCTAATCTTGCCTCAGATACTTATTAGCTATGTGGCTCTGAGAAAATCTTCTGTGCCTCAGTTTCTCCATCTTTAAAATAGGGGTAACATTAGTGCCTACTTCATAGAATGGCTGTGAAGTTTCAAATAAGATAACATATTTAAAGTGCTTTATAAACTTATGGTGCTATATAGATAGTCGTTGTGCTTCCTTAGATTCCTGATCAGTTGTTGTTGAGTCTGAGAATCTGGTTAGTGTGGATCATAACATTGTTTGGGCCAACCATGAGCTCCTGCATCAGTCTTTGTCCCGAAGCTTCTCTTTGTTTAATTAATGCTATTAATTTACTAATAATGGCCCCAAAGTACAAGAGCATTAATGCTGGTAGCTCTGATAAAGCCTAAGAAATGTCAGTAAAGTGCCTACATGTGTTTGACTAAAAAATACTTATTAAAGAATGAATTCCACAGTCACGTGCAATTTTGAACTTATTTGATGGGTCTTGGAACATCCTGGTAGCATTAAACAAGGTCCTATTGTGTAGGCAGCATGTAGTCTATATACTGTACTATAGAGGTCAGAAGGGTAGCACAGTGGATTAAGAGTCAGGCCTGGAGTCAGGAAGATCTGAGTTCAAATCCAGCCTCAAGGATTTACTGGCTATGTGACCCTGGGCAAGTCACTGAACCCTGCTTGCCTCCAAGTTTTCTCATCTATAAAATGAGCAAGAAGGTAATGACAAACCATTCCACTAGCTGTACCAAGCTAGCCCCAAATAGGTTCACAGAGTCCAATATGACTCAACAACTGATCGGGAATCTAAGGAGGCACAACTAACATCTATATAGCACCAAAACTTTATAAAGTACTTTAACTGTTATCTTATTGGAGACTTCACATCAGCCCTATGAAGTAGGCACTAATATCATCCCCATTTTATAGATGAAGAAACTGAGGCCCAGAGAAGATTTGCCCAGGGCCACACAACTATTAAGTATCCAAGGCAACACTGGGAACCTGAGCCCAAGTTTTGTCTCCTATCCACTATAGTTATTCTACAGCTGCTTCACCCACACATTAAAAGAGAAGCAGGTAGCAGATGTTACAGAAAGAAAAAAGGCACCAAAACCTAGACAGATGGACAAGGTATCAACAGCAGAGCACAGAGTTGGAACCTGACTCTAAGGCACTCTGCTTCAGCCCAGAGCCCCAGGAAGTGGTCAGAGAAGGCGGGTGGCCCTAAGCCCAAAGGTTGGAGTGAAAAGGGGACTTCCGTGATTAGGGAAGAGGTAAGAGATCACTAATGATTAGAGATGGGTTGTGACAGTTGAGATGAGATCCACTGAACTGAGATAAGTGAAAATACCCAAGAACGCTGGGGTTTAAGAGTTAGAAAGGGCAGTAGAAGCCAGTGAAGTTCCTCCCATCATCTTCTTGTTATTGAGTCATTTCAGCCATGTATTGTAGCCCCACTTCAGGTTTTCTTGGCAAAAATAGTCAAGTGATTTGCCATTTCTTTGTTCGGCTCATTTTATAGATGAAGAAACTGGGCAAACAGAACTAAGCGACTTACCTAGAGTCATATAGCTTAGTAAGTGTGTCTCAGGACAGATTTGAACCCAGGAAGATGAGTCTTCCTGACTTCAAGCCTGATGCTCTATCCACTTTGCCACTTAGTTTCCCTACCCACCCCCATTATCTTACTAGTAGGGAAAGTGAGTCCCAGAGAGAAGCTTCTCAGCCAGAGCCATGCAAGTAGCAGAGCTAAGATTTGAACTTAAAACTCTGCCTTCGAACCAAGAGCATTCTGAATTATACGCTGCTTCTATATTCTGTTTCCCTCCTTTTAATAAAACTTATCTCACTAATATTGTGAATTACATCCTTGCAAGTGGGGAGTTGACCTCACCATCCTGGAGATGGAAGCATACCATGAATATATTTTCCTAGAGCTAATAATCAGGGTATCAACCAATCAATTTTTTTATTTAAATGTGTTTCATCCTATTCTAAGTACACCTGGGAATTCTTCCTTGAAGCTTAGTTTTGAGGAAGGATTAAGACCTTCCCTCATTCTCCAGGCTTCACCATTTTGTCCCCACATGGGTACCTCCTCCCACCCCACTCCCTACTTTTCTTTTTTTAAATTTAAATTTTATTTATTTATTTTTAACATTCTTTTTTATTTCAAGTTTCAAATTCACTCTCTCCCTCCCATTCTTCCCCAACTCATTATGAAGGCAAGACATACCATATCAATTATTTATGTGAAATCATACAAAACATATTTTATATTAGTAATGGGAGGAAGCAAGAAAAATAAAGGGAAAAAAATTATACTTCAGTCTACATTCAGACTCTATCCGTCTTTCCCTGGAGGTAGATAGCCTTTCATCTAAGTCCTTTGGAATTGTCCTGGACCAATGTATTGCAGAGAATAGCTAAGTCATTGATAGTTGATCATTATACATTATTATTACTATTACTATTTAAAATATCACTTTGCATCAGTTCATATGAGTCTTCCTAGACTTTTCTGAAAGCATCTTGCTCATCATTTCTTATTTCACTATGATATTCCATCTCCATATACCACAATTCATTCATCCATTCCCCAACTGATGGACAACCCCTCAATTTCTAATTCTTTGCCACTACAAAAAGAGCTGCTATGAATAATTTTGTGTATATGGACCCTTTTCCTTTTTCTTGGATTTCTTTGTGACACAGACCTAGTAGTAATATTATTTCTGGCACATAGTAATATTAATAAATGCTTGTTTATTGACTGATTGAAATGGCATCTAAGACAATGCCTTCCCTTAAGGAACTTACATTCATTCCAAGAAGACAAACCTCACACACATGAAAGTCACTAGAGAAAAATACAAGGAATTAGACTATTAAGTGCTCACTTTAGAGGTACATTCAGAAAGTACTATAAGAGTTCAGAGAAAGAATGGATTCCTGTGGTCTAAAGCATCTTCATGGAAGAAATAGGTCTTGCAGGGGCAGGAGGCATCCCAAGAAGGTGATGATTCTTCTAGAGAGGATTCTTGTTCAACTGTGGGACTAGATAACACCTCAGGTCCCTCTTACCCATGGTATCTGGAATTCTATGAGGCCACAAGATAGCACAGTACATAGAGACCCGGAGTCAGAAAGACCTAAGCTCTTATGTCTATGCTCCTATGAATCTTCAAAATCTTTCAGATGGCAGATTTCCAGACCTGATGCTGAGGAAAAGGATCAAAAGTTCAAAAGGTTCTGCCCCCATTGCTTCAAGGTATTTGTATTTTGCCTTAAGGAAATTCCACTCAGCTGTCAAAGTGCTTTTCTAAAGGTTAAGTATAATCATACTTACATACTACAATGGCTCCCTATTACCTCCAGGATCAAATATAAGCCACTTATGTTCAGTTCTATACTCTGCTATTGACTCTCAAGACTTTTCTACCACTCCACCTGCTCTTTCTCACCCCTCTCCAGTTTTATACTTCCCATTTATGCATTGCTTTCCTCCATTAAAATGTTCCTGAGACCAGGAACCATCTCTCTTGTTGCTTGCTCTTATTCTCAGATCTTAACATGATGCCTGGCAATATTATCTATCTAATCTATCTTATGTGTATATCATCTATTTATTTATCCATCTTATTTGTCTGTCAGTCATATATTTATCTATCTAACCTATACATCTTATCTATCAATCATCTATTTATCTATCCATCCATGTAATCTATCTTTTGGTCTGTCTTATCTTCTTATCTTATCTATCAATCCAATCTACCTTGTCTGTCCATCATCTGTTTGTCTATTATCTATCCAATCTATCCATCTCATTTGTCTTTCAAACATCTATTTATTTATCCTCCCTTCCATCTAGCTATCCATATCTAATATGCTATCTAGATATCTCATCTGTCTTATTTGTCTGTCAATAATCCATTTATCTATCCTTCCATCCATCCATCCAATCTATCATTTCTCTCTTATCTGTCTGTCAATCATCTATCTATCCATCCATCCATCCATCCATCTATTGATCTAATCTATCATTTATCTATTTTACCTGTATTATTTGTCTGTCAGTCATCTATTTATCTATCCTTCCATCCATCCACACATCTAATCTATCATTTATCTCTTATCTATCTTATTTGTCTGTCAATCATCTATCTCTATCCTTCCATCCATTTATCTGTATCTAATCTAATCTGTCCATTTTATTTGTCTTTCTTCAGCTTATCTACCTAACCTGTCTATCTATTTGCCCATCTCTCTATTTTGGCTTGGCATCTAAATCTCTTCATAACTTGGCCTCTACCTTTCTTACCAATCTTCTTACCCTTTACTGCCCTCCACATATTCTACCATCTAGGTGCAAGGGCCTATTTGTTTTTGCTCAGATACAATGCTTCATCTCCCATCTTCCATATTGGTACATTTGCCCTGGCATCATGACCTCCATACCTGAAATGCTCAGCCCTCTCATCTTCACCTCTTCCTTAACTTGGCCTCCTTCAAGATTCAGCTCAAATCCCACCTTACTCAGAAGGCCTTTACTGTTCCCCCAACTGCTAGTGACTTCTCTACTGAGGGCATCTTCCGTTTACTCTTTAAATCTTATATATATTTAGTTATTTTCATGATGTTGCCCTGTTAGAATGTAAGCTTCTTGAGGGCAGGGGCTAATTTTGCTTTTCTTTGTATCCCTAGAGCTTAGAACAAGACTTGGCATATAAGCCCTTAATAGATGTTTCTTGACTGACTGACTCCCTCTGGCAACTTTCTCCATTGCTGCCACCACCACAGCGAAAAGATTCAATCTCCCTCTGCCCCTTTGGACAAAGGTCCAAATGATGTGAGAGGAAGATCAGTACAAGAGGAAAGGTTTCCTAACTGGGGATCTATCACTTAATTAGCTGTGTAATCTCTGTCTTCCTCAGTTTTTCCATCTGTAAAACTGAAATAATGATAGACCCTACCTCCCTACCTCCCAGAACTGTTCTAAGGATCAAATGAGATATGTACAGTGCTTCATAAGCCTTTAAGCACTATATAAATGCTAGCTATTATTTCAACCACATAGAAAGAAGAATGGATTTGGGATCAAAAAACAGATTTGTGTCCTAGCTCTCCTAGTAACTAGTTATGTGATCCTTGCCAAATCACTTAACTTTTCTCTGAGCCTCAACTTTCTCATCTGTAAAGTGGTAATAATATTAATATTTGTCCTACTTCCCTCACAAGGTTTGGCTTGGCTTGGTTTTTTAAAGGAAAGTTTATTTTTAATCTTAAAGTGCTATGCACTAGGCACTGTGTTATGTATAAAATTATAAAAAAGGAGGGCACAAGCATGCCTTGCCTTCAAGGAAATTATATTCTACTGGGGAATCAGAGGAGAGCAGCACAGAAATGCCTAAGTACATAGAAGATTTCTACAGATGAGATGGAAGGCAACATCAGAGGGAAAAGCATGAGCAGCTGGTGGGAGAATGAAAGCATTCCTACTCCCAAGGACCTTCCATTCTAATAGAATATACATGCAGAGGAACATATTGGCAGAGGAACAGAAAAAATACAGCCAGGCTCCCCCTCCCCATACCCAACAACAGATTTAGAAAATGCACCAATCCAAGTTCTGATTGGGAAATCCTAGAGAAAAAACTCATAATGAATCATTTTCCTAGCACAGGTCAACATGGAAAGCCAGATGGAAAGGTCTATGGACAAGGGGGATGGAAGCTCTGGCCAGGAAGAGCCACAGGGAGCATTTTAGCCAAGCTATAGGCTTTGCACCAAAGTAAAAAGAGGTTCCAAATCCAGGGGAAAATACAGGAGCCCAACTTTGGGTGGGGTACAGGGACAGATGACAACTACTAGAGCTAAATAAGAAGGGGACCTGCACCTAGGGGTAACATTCCAACATGAGGAGTGACTGAGGGCCCCAGAATATATACTAGACATTGAGGAAATTCAGAAGCAAGCAGTAGTCACATGGTTCTGATCCTAGGAATGTAGTAAAATCTCATTTCTAGCCTCTAGTTCAGTCTGAAGCCTGTTGTAGAATTATCAGGGCAGCAATCATAGAGCAAAGGACTTGTGTTACTCTGAACCAAAGGAGATTTCCACCTGACTGATAAAGGCTGTGTCAGTAGCAATCTCCTAGAAATCCAGCTGGTGCAAGCTGACAAGGATGTTGCTCAGATCCACACATAGATCAGGGATTTGCAGAACTTAGAGCCTTGGAGGGTGGGGTGGAGACAGAAATTAGACTTTGCCCTAGATCAAAGCACTTTGGGAAAACTGAAAACTGCAGGTCTCCAGTCTAAGTTGTCCCTGAGATCCTGTAAAAACTAAATTCAATATCCCAAGAAGGCAGCAGCAGGACCAATCCAGACATCACCCTCCAGAAGTGTGGAGAGCTCAGTCCTAACAAATCCTGAAATCAGGAAGATGGAAAAATGAGCAAATTTTTAAAAAACTCATTACATAAGTTATTGTGGTGACAGAGAATCTCAAGACACAAATCCAGAAGAGAAAAACTCAAAGACATCTACAAATATTATCAAAGAAAAAACACAAGATAACAACTAAAATTTCTGAAAGAGATAGAGCAAGAATTTCAAATGTTTTTGTAAATTAAATGAGAGCACTAGAGGGATATTTTTAAATGAGAGCTATGGAAAAAAGAACTGAAGAGGAAATTAAGAGTTTGGCACAACAGGTTAAAAACTTTACCCAATCAGAAATCTTCATGAAAATTAAAATCAATCAAAAAGAAAATAATCACTTCTGTGAAATAAGAAATATTTTCTAAAAGTCAAAGGATTAAAAAATAGAAGAAAATGTAAGCTATCTCATAATAAAAGCAACTGAGGGAAGATAATTTAAGAATCAAAAAGAGACTAGATATCATATTTCAAGAAATCATCAAAGAAAATTGCCGAGCTCTTTTAGAACCAGAGGCCAGAGTGGAAATAGAAAGAATTCACTGGTCGTCGCCTAAAAGAAACTTCAAAATGAAAACTGCCAGGAACATTATAGCCAAAATGCAGAGCTTCCAAATCAAAGAAAAAATACTTCAAGCAGTCTGAAAGAAAGAATTCAAGGACTGAGTACACAGTCAAGAGCAAATATAATTAAGCAGCCACTACTATAAAGGACTGTAGAGCTTAGAAGATGATATTCCGTAAGGCAAAGGATATGGGTTTACAAACAAGAATAACTTACCT
This sequence comes from Monodelphis domestica, assembly GCF_027887165.1. NCBI lineage: Eukaryota > Metazoa > Chordata > Mammalia > Didelphimorphia > Didelphidae > Monodelphis > Monodelphis domestica. The sequence goes on along the minus strand of NC_077233.1, from coordinate 209,675,269 downwards.
GGCAAAAAAACAAAAACAAAAACAAAAGTTCTAGGACTAGTACCTCTGGTGTTAAAGTTTGCTGAGCCCTTTTCAGGGCTATTCATCCATCTTTTGTGTCCACCTCTTACCCAGCTCTCATCTGTGGTTCCAAGAAGCTATAATATGCACAGTAACCCCACCCTAGTAAAATCATCTTGGCAGACAAGCCAAACCAGTTTAAGGGTAAATGAAAGACCTCAAATTTGTTAGTGAGTTAAGACGATGTCTACCCCAATATTGTAAAGATGGAAGAATGGACAAAATGGACAGATGAGAACAATTTGTTCCAATGGCCATGAAGACACTGTGGAGCTCTTAGAGATTGGCCAGACATCAAAGATGCCAAGGGCCTTCATCCTGGGCAATTGCTAGTCACCTTGACTTTGTCTTGTCACTGGACTTAGATGACCCTGAAAGAAAGAGTGGGGCTTACACTTTTGCACAACTCTGCCTCACTTAAATCCAATTCACAAGAAAGTCAAGACATCACCCCATGAGGTCCCTGGTCCTTTTTGAAAATAAAGGACAAACAACATCAACCTGGGAAAATAGAGTAGAATTCTATAAGAGGAAAAAATGGAATTTGAATGAAATAGAGAATTTCTAAACATTCTTAATGAAAAAACCAAAGTTGCATAGAAATTTTGAAGTGCAAACACGGCAGTTAAGAGAAACACAAGATAAATATGAGAGAGCAATCATGAAGGATTCAACAGGGATAAATTGTCTACATTACAATATGACGGAAGGTTATATGTGTCTCCTCAGATCCCTATCATTATTAGGAGTCAAAGAAGAAGACTAGATAGAGAGCTAGGCTATGGTCCACATGACTTAGAGTCATAGAATTCATGTTTTTATAATATATTGATGATCTTAGAAGACTGGAAGAAAGCAAAGAGGAATACACTGGGAAGGAGACAGAAGAAGTAGTATGGAGAAAAGTAACTCACATAATCAGGGTATTCAAGTAGAAATTTATACAAACAAGTAGAAAGAGGTGAGGAAAAGGGACAGGAGGATAAGACAGAGGGTAAATTAAAAGCATACATAATCCTAAATGAAACAAATTCTAATGAAAGATATATAATATTTAAAGCAGAATAGTTAAATTTTGTGGTAGAAAGGAATTAGAAATTGAGGGGTGCCCACTAAATAGAGAATGACTGAACAAGTTATGGTAGATAAACATAATGTAATATTATTGTACTGTAAGAATCAATGGGGGGGGGAGAATAGCTAGCACAGTAGAAGAGCACTTGGCCTGGAGTTGGGAGGATCTGGGTTCAAATCTGGCCTCAGAGACTTGCTAGATATGTGAGCATGGGCCAATCACTTTACCTGACTGCCTAACCTTTACCACTCTTGTGCTTTTTGTATTGATTCTAAGACAGAAAGTAAGAGTATTTTAAGAAAGAATGAAGGAAGGAGATGGTTTCAAAGAAAGCTGGGAACACTTAGATGCTTGCTAGCTGTGTGACCCCTGTTCCCTAGCCTTTACCACTCTTCTGCCTTAGAAACAACACACAGTATGGATTCTAAGACAAAAAAAATGCCCAATTTATACACATTCAAGACAAGTGGTCATCATTTTCATCTGGAAACATCCCATCAGGGAGAAACTAATGCAGAGTGAAGTAATGAGGAGGTCCATTCCACTTTTGGACAAAAGCTAATTTACATTTCATTCTCACATTATGAACATTTGTAGATTATCTTCACTTTGTCAGAACTCTTTTGTAAAAAAGTAAAGCAATTTAAAATGATTAGCAATACAGTATCTTCAACTAAAAGTGCATGCCACATTCCACCCCCATAATCCTTCCCCCAACCTCTCTTTCTTGTTAGTGAGTTTTTTAATTAACAGAAATCTATTTTCTTTCCTTCCCACTCCAAACTTCATTGAAAAAAGAGAGAAAAGAAAAACAAATTCCTTGAAACAAATATGCATAATCAAGCAAAACAAATTTCCTTGTTGGCTGTATACAAAAATATGTGTCTCAGTCTGTCCCCTAAATCCAACATCTTTGTCAGGAAGTATTTCATCATAGGTCCTCTGGAATCCTGGATAGGCATTTCACTGATGGTAGTTCTTACAGATTTCAAAGTTGCTTTTCTTTCCAGTATTGTAATATATTACTTGGCAGGTTGCATTGTATATAGGTTATATTACACATAGCTGTATTATATGACTTAGCAACTGGGTAGTACCATGGACAGAGCACTGGACTCTGGAAGACTTGAGCTCAAATTCAACTTCAGACACTTCCTAGCTCTGTGATCCTAGACAAGTCACTTGACCTCTGCATGCCTCAGTTTCCTCAATTGTAAAATGGAAGTAATAATAGCACTGATCCCATACTGTTGTTATGAAGATCAAATGTAGGAGCGCCTAAGTGCCTTACCGGATAGAGATGAGAAAGTCTGGATTCAAATCCAGCCTCAGGCACTTCCTACCTGTACAACCCTAGTTATTTCACTTAGCCCCAGTTTCCTATCCTTTACCACTCTTCTGCCTTGGAACCAATACTTAGTATCGATTCTAAGACAGAAGGTAAGGGTTTCATTTTTTTTTAAGATCAATCATGATAATATTTTTAAAGCACTTAGCCCAGTGCCTAGCACAAAGGGCTATAGAAATGCATGTTCTCTCCCTCCCTTCCTGATTTGTCTCACTTCATTCTTCATCAACTTATTTGTTTATTTTTATATTGCTCTTATAATACAAATTGTTCTCTTCATGCAGATCTACACATCTGTCTATACAAGTCTTTCCTTGTCTCTTTGAAATAATCTATTTCCTCATTTCTTTCAGCATAATCGTATTGCATAACATTCCTATATTATAATTTTTTCAGACATCCCATTGATGGACATTCCAATAATTTCCAACTTTTAGCCACCACAAAACTGCTACAAATGATTTAGTATGTAGGACTTTTTCCTCTTTCTTTGGTCTCTTTTGAGTATAAGCCTAACAGTGGTGTAGTTGGGTCATTGTTGAGTAACTTTTTCTCTAAAATTCCAAATTGCTTTCCAGACTATTTGTATCTCTTCTGATGCAGAGTGAAACAAGCAGAACCAAGAGAACATTGTACACCAAAAGTGAAACATTGTGGAACTATCCAGGGTAATGGACTTAACTACTAGCAACAAACAATACAATAATCCAGGACAATTCTGAGGGACATTTGAGAAAGATGCTATCCACATCGAGAGAAAGAACTGTGGGAGCAGAAATGCAAAAGAAAAACTAATGACATCACTCATCACTCTTTATATAGGTATGTGATTTGGGGTGTAAGCTTTAAAAATTACTCTATGATAAAAATGAATAATATGGACTTCCGGTCAAGATGGCGGCTTAGAGAAAGCTAAAGTTCAGATTTCCGGAAACCCTTCCCTACCGATCTCAAACTATATGCTCCTAGGGTGCCGAAATTCAAAACGATCAACAGCATAGACCCTGGGAATCCTCCTCCTGGACCTGGACCTGGATCAAAAGGTACGGCCCCCCTCAAAAGCCAGAACCCGAGATCACTCAGACCTAAGGGGTAGGAGTGCTGAGTCCAAGGCTACAGAGGGACATTAATTCATTGCTGGTGGAGTTGTGAACTGATCCAGCCATTCTGGAGGGCAATTTGGAACTATGCCCAAAGGGTGACAAAAGAATATCTACCCTTTGATCCAGCCATAGCACTGCTGGGTCTGTACCCCAAAGAGATAATGGACACAAAGACTTGTACAAAAATATTCATAGCTGCGCTCTTTGTGGTGGCCAAAAACTGGAAAACGAGGGGATGCCCATCAATTGGGGAATGGCTGAGCAAATTGTGGTATATGTTGGTGATGGAATACTATTGTGCTAAAAGGAATAATAAAGTGGAGGAATTCCATGGAGACTGGAACAACCTCCAGGAAGTGATGCAGAGCGAGAGGAGCAGAACCAGGAGAACATTGTACACAGAGACTAATACACTGTGGTATAATCGAATGTAATGGACTTCTCCATTAGTGGCGGTGTAATGTCCCTGAACAATTTGCAGAGATCTAGGAGAAAAAAACACCATTCATAAGCAGAGGACAAACTGTGGGAGTAGAAACACCAAGGAAAAGCAACTGCCTGAATACAGCAGTTGAGGGGACATGACAGAGGAGAGACTCTAAATGAACACTCTAATTCAAATATTATCAACATAGCAATGGGTTCAAATCAAGAAAACATGTAATGCCCAGTGGATTTACGCGTTGGCTATGGGGGGTGGGGGATGGGGGGGAGGAAAAGAAAATGATCTATGTCTTTAATGAATAATGCTTGGAAATGATCAAATAAAATATTTTTTAAAATGAATAATATGGAAATAGGTATCAAATGATAACATTTGTATAACACAGTGGGATTGTTTGTCGGCTCTAGCGGGGAGGGGGGGGAGGCAAGAAGGAAAGGAAAGAAAATGAATCATGTAAATGTGGAAAAATATTTTTAAAAATAAAATAAAATAAAATAAAACAATGTATCATGTTACTGTTTTCCCATGGCCTCACCAACATTTGTCATTTTTGCCAATCTGAGAGCTGTAAGGTAGAATCTGTTTTCATTTGTATTTCTCTAATTATTACTCATCTCAAACATTTTTCTAGTGTAACTATCCATAGCCTTGGTTTCTTTCCTTGAGAGCTGCCCGTTGTTATCTTTTAGACCACTTATCAATTGAGAAATGGTTCTTAGTCTTAAATGTAACTAAGTTACTTGTGTATCTTGGAAATGAGATCTTTATCAGAGAAGCTTATGGTAAAGATTTTTCCCAGTTAATTGTTTCCTTTTTCATGTTCACACAAAATTTTGTTAATTTTGTGAAATAAAAAGTATTGATTTTATTCTCTGTGTTCCTTCCTGTCCTTTGTCTGGCCATGAATTTTCCTTCTATCCATAAATCTGACACAATTTTTTTCATGTTTCTCTAATTTGTTTGTGATATGACCTTTTGTATATAAGGTATATATCTACTTGGAATTTATCTTGGTAAAAGGTGTAAAGTATTGATCCAAATCTAATTTTTTCCATACTGTCATTTGATTTCAGATCTCAGTAGCTTGTGTCTTTATATTTGTTGAATACCAGACTAGTATATATATTTGCTTCTATATGTTACATACCAAGTCCATTCCAGAAATCAATCTCTACTTTTTAAACCAGTACCAAATTGCTTGGAGAATTACTGTTTTGTAGTAGAATTTGAGATCTGCCACTGCTCAGATCCCTTCATTCCCAATTTCTTCATTATTTCCCTTGAAACTATTGACCCTTTCAGCCTCCATATTTTTTCTAGTTCCATAAAGTAATCCTTTGGTAGTTTGATCAACATAGTATTGAATAAATTAATTAATTTATTTTTATCATACTTTATATTCTTTTTATCACATTTGATATTCTATCATATTTATGTAAAATATTATATTTAGTATGTGATATAGTATTGACATATTTATTCATTAACTATTCACAAGAAATTAATATTTTTACAATTCTGAAAGTCCCTCTTTATTTCTATAAACAATAGTTTGTCTTCGTATTTCTTTTTTTTTTAAACTCTTATCTTCCTTCTTAGAATCAATACTGTGGGGGGGGGGGCAGCTGGGTAGCTCAGTGGATTGAGAGCCAGGCCTAGAGATGGGAGGTCCTGGGTTCAAACGTGACCTCAGACACTTCCTAGCTGGACGACCCTGGAAAAGTCACTTAACCCCTACTGAGGAAACCTCAGAGAGGCTTTATATGTGGATTGGGGGCAATGAACTAACACTGCTGTATGTGAAGATTGGACCATTCAAACAAAATGGCAGAAAACAGAGGGTCAAAAAGGGCTATTGGAGAACTCTGGACTGCTTGTTATCAGGCAGGAAGCAGAGAGAACAGGATGTCATCACTATGTCAAGTCTGAACTGGGGCCATTTCTGTGCTCTATTTGACCACTCTGTTTCCCAACTTATTTCATAAAAAGGGAGCTTAGCCAAAGTAAGACAATTAGAACTACTCTTAATAATTTCAAATTCACAGGAATTTGCAGTCCACTAAAACCACCAGATCTTTTTCACGTGAGATGACATCTAGTCATTCTTCCCTAGTGTTGCCCTGGTGAGCTTGATCTTTTGAATCCAAGCAGAGGACTTCAAATGTATCCAATCAATCAACAAACATTTATGAAGAGCCTACTGTGTGCCAGGTCCTGTGCTAAGCAAAAGACAGTCCCTCCCCTCAATGAGCTTACAATCTAATGAAATCCTTTTTGCATTTTAGCTAAATTATTTCTGGATCCTGATTTTATCATCTACCATGTTCAACATCTCTCCCAGGTTTGTATCATCTATGAGGTTTAGATGGAGGAGGGGGTCAGAGGGAGAAATAATTTATTATCATTCCACGTGGGGTTGGAAGGTTGCTCCATGCCCACAAGAGCAACCTTTTAATCTTCCTTTAGCTCCCACAGACCTCCAGCAAGATTCACTTAACATGAAGGCAGTCCATGTCCAAGCCTAGTTAAAAATACATCCAAACCATATTTCTATTGATTTTTCTCCTCCTGAGTTATGGGCAAGGGCCTGTCTTCGCCATTAGCCACTGGCTTAATTCTCTAGCTGAGATGGGAGCCCTCAGCACAGAGGAAACGGGAAACATTCCCCACTATGAGAGTGCTATTCCCTGTAGAGGGAAAAGGCAATTAATTAATTAATGTTAATTTAACATTAACATTAATTAAGAAAGAAGTGAGTAAAAAAGAAGATACAGCCATAGATAAGCTCTAGCTCTACACTAATCAGGGATGCTACCTCTCTCAAGATGGGGCTCTTTTAAAATGGACCCGTCCTTCACAGCCCAAGATGACACTCCTGACCCACTTGGTCTGCAGGATGTGGGTTCTGAGATGTTTTTAGAAGTGGTAAACCCTCCACTCCAGGCCATTCTCTTCCCTCCTCTCACCACAAACCATACTCATTTCTACCTTTGCAAAAACACAGTATGGCCTTTGCTTTTACTGCCTTTGCACTGGTCCCATCCTCCTCCCCTCTGGCTCTCCAAATTCCACTTATCCTTTAGGGATTACGGCCTATAGAATTTGAAGCTAAAAAGTTTGTTGCTATTATTGTTTAGTATTTCCATCTTGTCCAATCACTCTTCCTGGCCAGGTTTGGGGCTTTCTTGGCAAAGATACTATAATGGTTTGTACTGTTTCCTTCTCTGACTCATTTTACAGATGAGGAAACTGAGGCAACCAGCTTAAATGACTTTCACATAATTAGGACATATATTAAGCTAGATTTGTACTCATAAGGATGAGTTTTCCTTATTCCAAGCCCAGTGCTCTATCCAGTGCCATCTACCTGCCTTGAACCCAAGTAGGTCTTCTAATTCCAGAATTAATGCCCTTTCCACAATCCTTGACTTCCTATTACACTTACCCTCACTTTCTCCAAATCTTACTCAATCTTCAGAGACCCATATCAAAGCCCACTGTCTCCAAGGAGGCTGCTGCCTTGAACACTTTCACCCTCCTTGTTCTAAACTCCTGTAGCCCTTATGATCAGTACTACTAATGGTCCAGCTGGCTCATGGTTCCATGACTTTCACTGAGTTCTTGGGATGTTCTTCCTTCGTATCTCTCCTTCATGGTCTCCCTAGCTTTCTTCAAGTCCTACCTTCTACAGAAATCCTTTCCCAATTTCTCTTAATTCCAGGGTCTGCCCTCTGGCAATGAGCCTCAATTTTTCCTGTCTACAGCTTGTTTGTGCAATGTTCTTTGCATATTGTCTCCCCCATCAGGCTGTGCCACCCTCAAGAGCAGGGATTGCTGTTAACCTTTCCTTGACTTCCCAGCATTTAGCACAATGCCTGGTACCTAATAGGTGTTTAATAAATGTTTACTGACTGACCAGAGCTAGAAGGGACTTCTGAGACCAACCACCTCATTTTACAGATGGAAAAACTGAGACCCAGAAAGAGCAAATGACTTGCCTAGTGGAGAAAGGAAGGAAGGAAGGAAGGAACGAACGAACGAACGAACGAACGAACGAATGAACAAACGAAGAAACAAAGAAAAAAGGAAAGAAAGAGAGAGAGAGAGAGAGAGAAAGAGAGAGAGAGAGAGAGAAAGTCTAAAATGAGATTCACAGCAATCCTGAGAGACATTAATTACCTCATTTTACAGTTGAGAAAACTGAGGCAGATAGAGCTGGTTATTTACCTAGGGTCACAGGGCTGGGAAGTAGCCAAGACCAGATCTGAATTTAAATCTTCCTGACTCCAGACCAGCACTCTATAGTGACACTTAGATAAATGGTGATGAAAACAGACAACTAGAAAAGGCCAGTTTCTGGGCCTTAAAACATCTGGAGACCTCAAATGCCTCAGCCTCCTTCCCTGACTAGCCCTGGTCACCCAATACCACTGCACCCTGTACCGAGTGAGGGGGGGCCAGTCCACCCAAGAACCTGAATCAGAGTCCATCTGTAGCCAGCTTTGTGTAGAAGTGGGAAAGAAAGGAGAGAATGCAAGGAGAAAGGTAGTCTTATCTGAGCAAAGTAGGTGGTTGCCTGCCTACATGCCCCCAAAGGCATGCTGCTCAGGTTGAAACATGGTGGTGAAGCTCCATCTCTGTCAAGAACTTTCCCAACTTGAAAAGTGCAAATCTCCCAGTGATAGAGTATCATAGAACACTCGAGCAGCATGCTCTGAGCACCTACTAAACAAATGTCCCGCACTGTGCTAGAAGTTGGGGGAACAAAGACAAAAACAACACAGTCCCTGCCCTCTTGAAGACTTGTAGAGTAGCAGGAGGTCTGGACTTGACCTGGATTCTAACCGTGGCTCTGAAACTAAATTGTGTGGCTTTGGGCAAGTTTCTCTCGTTTCTAAGAGCCTCAGTTTCCCTCCCTGTATAAAAATGGAGGTCTATGCCAAATAATCTCTAACGTCTCTTCTAGTCCTGATATTCCACCTCTTTGGAATTTAGCAAAATCCTTTCCAAAGACAACCAAGGAATCTTCCGGCCCTGGGAGCAAGCATTGTAGAAGAGGGCAGTGTCTATGGAAAGAAGGAAACCAGCCCAGAGAGCTGTGTAGATACTTAAAACAGTGGTGCAGGGGTAGCTAGGTAGCAAAGTAGATAGAGAGATCAGGCCTAGATTCAGGAGGTCCTGGGTTCAAACCTGACCTCAAACACTTCCCAGCACTGTGGGCAAGTCACTTAACCCCCTCGATTGCCCAGCTCTTGCAGCTCTTCTGTCTTAGAGCTGATACTAAGACAGAAGGTAAGGGTTTAAAAAAAAATAAAAAACCAAAAACTATGTCTCCTCCTCAAGTTGCTGGGGGTGAGCCCAGAGGGGGTGGAGCCTTAAAGACAAGATTCCAGGCTCAGAACTCTTCTCTAAGATCCCAGATTTAAAGGGAGAAGGCTACCTCACAGTTCTTGACCTAGTCCAACCCTTTCATTTTATATGTGAACAAACTGAGGCTCAGGGACATTAACAGACTTGCCTAAGGTCACGCCGCTAAGAAGTAGCAGAGGCGAAATCTGAGCCAAGATCATCTGGCTCCAGCCGCCATACTGTTTCCCATCAAAGAGCTTTGGAGGAGATCCATACATGCACAGAACACGAGAGCTGGAAGGAGATTAGAACAAAGAATAGAAAATGTCAGAGCTGAAAGGAAACTTTAAAAACATCCTCCACTTGCCTTTTCAATGGGTGGGAGAGGGACTGGAGGGAAAGAAAGAATTTGGAACTCAAAAACAATTTTTAAGAATGCTAAAAAAATTAATTGGGGGAGAAAATGTTAGAAAAATTTTTTTTTGTTTTTAAATATATCATCCCATTTAAGATTATTCCTTTATTTTACAAATGGAGAAACAAAGATCCCTCAGAAGAAAAGAGGTTTGCCTGATCACACAGCAAACTACTTGAAGCCAGGACTCTGCATTAGGTAAAAAGTTAGACTAGGGGCCCTCTGAAACCTCTTCCAACTCTCAGATACTATGAATGAATGAATGAAAAATCATTCATTCATGCATGGTATATCTCTAAGATTCTAGGCAGAGGCCAAGGAATCGGCCCCTGTCCTACCAACTGAGCACTCCAGGAAACTCTAGGTGGGCTGCCTGCTAGTCCCCAGGAGACAGGGCTGACTGAAGCCAGCATTTTAAAATAAAGTCAAACTGGCTACCACGTTGAAGGGCGAAGAGAGAGGAGGGCGGCTGCTATTTGTGCATTCGCTGCAACCCCTCCCCCGCCAACACTCAATGCTCTCCATAGAAATTCTTCCCACACGAGCTGAGACCGTGTTTATTTTGGGACAATCAAAAGCTACCAAGGTGCCTCTGCCTGGCATGTTGAGGCAACCAGGCTGGGAAAGAATGTGGTCTGGAAGTTACCACGTGACTTGGTGGAGAAGAGAGGTGAGGACCCAGGGTAGGGGAGAGACCTTCTAGGAAGGGTGGCCACCAAGACTTAGACGAGCTCTAGTTCAGGCTCTGCCAATTGACTGGATGTGTGACCTTGGGCCTCAGTTTCCTTCTTCCATAAAATGGGAGGCCATCAGAAAAGTTGGAAAAAGTGATGGATTTAGGATCAAGCTCTGGATTCAAAGCTTAGCTCAGTGGATAAAGCATTGAGCTTGGAGAAGACCTGGGTTTAAATCCAGCCTCAGATACTTTCTAGTTGTGTTACCCTGGACTAGTCACTTTACCTTTGCCTTCTTCAGTTTCCTAGACTATAAAATGAATATAATGACAACACCTACTTAGCAGAGTTGTTGTAAGGATTAAAAGAGAGAATATTTGTAAAGCACTTAGTATAGTACATATAGTAGGTACTATATAAATGCTTATTCTATTGCTTTCTCCTCCCCCTTCCCTGTCACTTATAATCTGTGTTATCTTCAGCAAATCATTTAATTTCAGATGGGTCCCAGTTTCCTCATCTGTATAAGAAGAGGGTCAGGCAAATTGTGCTCTGAGCTCTAAATCTGTGATCTGTATTGTTATTGTTCTTTCATAATAATCTATGAGATAGGAAGAACAGGTAGCACTATTTCTCTGGACCAGAAAAGGTAACAGATGAATGCCAGAGTGATAAACGAATAAAAGCTAAAATCCATGTGTCCTTATTCCCTGCCCAAGACTCTTTTAACTCTTCTCTGTTGAGCATCTGAATTGGATATTTGTGAGATGTCATAAGAGATGGTCAAACTCAGAGAAGGCAACTGGACTTCTCCATTCCCAAAAGACCAGATCCTTGTTATCAGGAGACTGGGATGCTATAAGACTACAAATGCTAGCACTTATTTTTGGAAATGTTTTGCTTTTTCTACTTACATGTCTTACCTAATATTTTTCTAAAATTCTATTTGCCTCCTTAACTCCTTTCATGTTGTTTTTGGTCAGACATCTAGTTCTGAAAGGGAAAAATTGAGGTCCCCCATTAGAATAGGTTTACTGTCGATTTCCTACTCTAGCTCACTTAACTGATCCTTTAGGAATTTAGATACTATAACATTTGGTGTGTTTTTACTGTTTTTACTTCATTGTCTGTTACCTTTTATCAAGATGTAGTTTCCTTCCTTATCTCTTTTTATTTTTAAATCTTACCTTCTGTCATAGAATCAGTTTGGTTCCAAAGCAGAAGAACAGTAAGGGCTAGGCAATTGGGTCTAAGTGACTTGCCCCAGATCATACAGTTAGGAAGTATCTAAGTGCAGATTTGAAACCAGAAACTCTCATCTCTAGACTGGTTCTCTATCCATTGACATTCCTACCTGTATCCCTTGTCTCTCTTAATTTGATCAATTTTTGCTTTTGTTTTGTCTCGATCATGATAAGTACCCCTACTTTTTCAAAATTTCAGATGAAGAATAATAGATTCTGCTTTAGCCCCTTTACTCTGTGTATGTGTCCCTGCTTTGAATGTGTTTCTTGTAGACAATGTACTATGGGATTCTGGTTTTTAATCCACTCTGCTAATTGTTTCAGTTTTATGAGTGAGTTCATCCCATTTACATTCACTGTTATGATTACTGTGTATTTTCCTCTATCTTATCTTCCCGCTAATTATCCTTCTTTCATACCCTCTCTCCTTTCATACTTTCCCTGCTCACAAATGTTTTGCTTCTGACCACCCTCACCCAATTCTCCCTCTTTTCTACCAGTGCACCCTCTTCTCTTATTTCCCCTTCCCTCTTACTTTCATATAGGGTAAGATAGGTTTCTAAGCCCAACTGAGTATGTATATTATTCCTTCTTTTAGCTAATTCCAATGAAAGTTAGGTTCAAGCATTGCCTCAATCTTCCTTTTGTTCCCTCCACTGTATTAACTTTTTCATAATTCCTCGTGTGAAATAATTTACCCCCTTCTATATTTTCTTCCCTCTTCTCCCTGTACATTCCTCTTTTTGGCCCTTAATTTTTTATATCATCCCATCATATTCAATTTTCCAAAGAACTTGAAGCAAAACATGTGTGGCACTTTAACTCCACTGAAAATAATTGAGTTGTTTTTCAAGTAGTCAGAAAGTACTTCAGAATGGCAAAGTGATTAGGGATCACCCTTATGAATGATGTGAGGATTGTTGTATGGGACAGAGGGGTATTCATTGGTAATTAGAGCTTACTGGTTGAATCACAAGTTTTAGAGCTGGCAGGGACCTCCTTAGAGATCATGTCTAGCTTCTTCCCTTCAAGCACAGAATCACAGATGCTTAAGAATGGAAAAGATCTTAGAAGACATCAAATCCAATCTAGACCAGAAAAAGAAGTCAGAGAATCTGAGATCCAGTCTTGTGATGGATACTTACCTATGTGACCTTGGACTTAACTTCCCTAGACTCAGTTTCCTCATCTTGGATGAAGAATGGAGAAGTTAGAAGATCAGATAGCCTCCAGGGTCCCTTTAAGTTTGAGATCTGAGGTCCTATGAGCTTGTGACCTCTTGTCCAACAAAAAGGGACCAATCTTTGTTTGAAGTCCTCTAGTGAGAGGAAGCAAACCACCTCTTAAGGAAGCTCACTCCACTTTTGGTTCATTCTAACTTTTAGGAAGTTTCTTTTCTTATATGATTTTATATCTATCTGTAATAAGGTATTCTCCCTGTTTTACAGGTAGAACACCTCCAGTCCAGAGAGGAAAAAAAGAACTTGCTGCCATCATTACACCTTGAGTTAGTGGCAATTAACACCCAAGTGTTCTGAGACCTCATAGAAAGTTTTTTCTACTAGCACTATGACACCATGTTGTTTGAATCCTAAAATGAATGGGTCTTTACAAGAGTTGGGGAGGTGGGTAAAATGGATGAACAAATACCTGGTACATATCTAGAGGGAGGAACCATCTTGCCTATATTTCCCAATAAGCTCACAAAAGTAAGAGGGCCCAAAAAGTTAGATCAAAGGAGCCAAGCCTTAAGAGAAGCCAAGAGTTTCATAGCTCCAAATTGTCATAGCCTCTTGCCTTTGTTTATCCCTCAGGGCCAGAGATAAAATCAGGAAAACTGAAAGAATATCAGAGGAAGGAAACCTGGGATAGCGAGGGATCTGAAAACCATGTTATATAGGGTTCAATTGAAGGATTTGGAAATATTTAGCTTGGAGGAAGGCACAGATAGCTAGGCGACACAGTAGATAAGAGACAAGAAGACTCGTGTTCTGAAAGCACTGATGTAACCTATATAGGACTATTTACCACCTCAGGGAAAGGGAGAAAGAGAGAATCTGAATTGCAAAATATTAGAAAACAATTGTCAACAATAATTTTTACATGTGATTGAAAAAAATCTTTTTTTTTTTTAAAGAAGACACATTCCTGAGTTCAAATCTGGTCTCAAATACTTAATCACTGTGTGATCGTTTAATCATTTAATCCTGGTTAGCTCAGTTTCCTCATCTATAAAATGAAGTGGAGAAGGAAATGGCAAACCACTTCAGTATCTTTGCCAGGAAAACCTTGAATGGGTCACAAAGAGTCAGACACAAGTTAAAAAAAAAAACCTGGAGAAAAAAACCCCAAGATGAGACCTAATTTTCTCCAAATTTCTGAAAGACTAAGATGTGTAACAAGAGGCAAGACTTTCAATGATCTTCCAGTAAATAACACTTGGACCAGTGGCTAGATGTTATATAAGGATGACGTGGGCTAAACAGAAGAAAGACCTTCCTACAAATCTAAGCTGTCTGACATTGGATATTAGGAAAGGATTATTATTAGAAGGATTAAACTGGAGGCTGGATAACCAATTGTCAGGCATATTATAGAGGGGATTTTTGTGTAGGACATGAGATTGGTCACCAAATGATTGCCTAAAGTCCCAGGCAATTCTGAAGTCCTAAGGTTTATGGCTTGCCCTAATCCTCAGGACCCCCTTCTCACTGTTGATGTTCTAGTCTTGCTTTCTGAAATCAACAGGGCTTCTGGTTTTCTGGGCTCCTTGTCAGGCTCAGTCTGGGGCCACTGGAGCATATTTGACAACTCATCCTCCCCAGGGGAATAATGTCGGTAGTGGGATCTAATTCAGCAACTTTAACAGACTAATGAAGCTACCCAAAGCTCAGACCTCCAATAATGAACTCAAACCTGAAACTAGCCAGCTAAGGCACACTTAAGTCCTTAATTAATGACTATAGTCATTAGGATTTTTTAAAAGCCAGTTAAGAAAGAAAGGTGTCTCTCAAGGGGGAAACTACAGATGGAATGAGACAACACTAATATCTGACATTTCTAAAGGGCTCTAAGCTTTAGTCCTATGAAGGTAGGTATCATATTATCATCTCCATTTTACAGATGAAGATCCTAAGATTTGGAGAGATGGAGGGACATACTGGAGGACCCATTAGTATATCTTGTGGGCTGGCAGGGCCACCAGCAGAACTCAGTTCCTTGGATTGAAAGTCTAGTTTCCTTTTCATAAGGTAATGGATTACTACCTCAAATGTGTATTTCCTCAAAGAGGGGGCTACTGTTGTTATTGCTTGCATGTCTGTATTGTTTATATTTGTGCATTGTTGTAGGGTTTTTCCGGTCTGTTCCTATGATTTCATTGACATCAAGAATTATCTGTTGAGGAAACTCCTGTTACCAATGCAGATGGGCCCAGGCTCTTAGAGAGTTGTAGTCTTAGAGGATTCCCTGAAACATTGAGAAACGAAGTGACCTGTCTCGAGTTATGTGGCCAGGAGGTGTCAGAAGTGTGACTTGAATGGTGGTCTTTCCACCAATCCACCAAGCTGTATGACTTATTGTTACTACTAGAATTATCGTTCTCATCAGCCTTATTATTAAATACAATCACGGATTGCAGAGTGGACAATTGTCCTGGGAGATAACCAGTAATCTTTATTTATTTATTATTTATAAATTCCTTAGTATTCTAGTTGGGCAGACAAGATTAACCGTACACTGAATAATTCGATAATAATTAATTTTGAAGGTCCTTTCCAGCTCAAACATTTTATAATTCGATAATTGGAAAGGCCAAGAAGTATTATCCTGACAGAAGATAGTCAGAGGAGGGAAAGAATCTCATTAGGACCTGGAGCTGTGCTTGAAGGATGGGTTGGGAAGGATGGGATATAGAGAAAGGGCAAAGAAATAAGGATGACATTTCTGGGAAGACAGTTGGGAAATCACCACCAACAGACTCATCTAACTTCCTCGTCCACGTCCTCTGGCAAAGGCATGAGTGTTGCCCAGGATGCAGCCGTCCATGGCCCTGCAATGCCGAGGTGGCGTTGGCCAGTCTAACCATGCAGAAGGTCAGTGTGGGGGA
This sequence comes from Monodelphis domestica, assembly GCF_027887165.1. Taxonomy (NCBI): domain Eukaryota; kingdom Metazoa; phylum Chordata; class Mammalia; order Didelphimorphia; family Didelphidae; genus Monodelphis; species Monodelphis domestica. The sequence continues at coordinate 209,659,448 of NC_077233.1, read as the reverse complement.
GCAGTGGGAAAGGAGGCGATCTACATGGGATGGGGCCAAGCACAAATACAGACTGGATAGGGGGTAGGCAATGGGGAGCCCCTATTGGTCCTGAGCAAGAAAGCAGTGATGAAAGCAATGTTTCAGGAAGATGAGTCTGGCTTCAGGACCTGAGGCACGTGACAACACCCACCGTTCCATCAGGCTCAACTCAATTCTCCAAGGCTTGGGTCTGAACTAGAGAAATAGCAATGTTGCTAATCCAAGGAGCTTGGAAGCGAGTTCTCATCTCCCACCACCTCCCCCAGATCCAGAAAAAGAACACTATCCAGATTGCTTTAACATGCTTTGGTATCCAAGTGTTTCTCTCAAATGCTAATGAACAACTCACTTTGGCATCAAAAACAAACACAATCCGAAGGCAATTCTCAGGCTCCCTAATGAGCATGACGCCACCAGCCCACCATGGGCAGGCTGTAGTACTGTTTGGAGTACTTTGAGTCCCCAGCAGGAGAGACGGTCTTGTGGGGAGACATCCTCATTCTCTCCTCCAGTTCCCCTTGGGACCAACCGACCCATTTGCAAAGCAAGCTGGCTATAGTTCTGGGTCCGGACTATGGATGGCTTCTGAACTTTTCTCTAGATGAAATTGTCTACCGGACACGGTATGGGGATTTCTCCCCTCTCCAGCCCCAACTTCATCAACATTCCTTGGTATTAGTATAATAAATGCTATGGTTGTTCCTATTTGATAGTTGGGGAAACTGAGGCAAACAGCAGCTATATGACTTGCCCAGAAGCACACGGCTAGTAAATGTCCTGGAGTCAAGGGAGCTCATAGGCCTCCATAAGCAAAAGATTTGTTGATTTGAAGGAGAAAAGCACCAATTTTCAAGTCTGATTCTTTGATTCAACTTTACCACTACGTACTATATAACCTTAGGCAAGTCACTTGACTTCTCTGTTTTGTCATCTATAAAATGGCACAGTTTAACGAGGTGCTACTTATTCCATGTTTCCTGGTATGCAGTCTTTTGTGAGCACATCTCATCTTCTCTCTCCTTGAAGATAAGATCTATCAGGATAGGAAAACTTTCTTAGTTTTATCCAAATTCAGAGAATTTCATTCAATTCAATTCAATGAACATTTATTAAGTACCTACTATGTGCCAAGCACTGGGAATAAAAAAAAAGACAGTCCCTGCCCTCAAGAAGCTTACAGTCTAATGAGGGAGACAACACACAAATATATACCAAGCAAGTATATATTTGTAGGAGAGAGAGAGAGACAGACAGACAGACAGACAGAGAGGCAGAGAGAGAAGAACAAAGAGATACAGAGACAGAGAGATAAAGACCAAGAGAGAGACACAGAGAGAAAGCAAGAGACAGAGTGAGAGAGTGTAAAAAAAATAAACAGGATAAATAGAAAATAATAGCAAGAATAGACCTGAGAGAGGTTGGGGAAGACTTCCTGTAGGAGGTGGAATTATAGTTGGGACTTAAAGGAAGCCAGGATACTGAGTAGTCAGAGTGGAAGAGGGAGAGCAGTTGATGAGACTCCAGGATAAATGTCTGTTTTATTCATTTTAGCTCAAGTTAAAACAAATAGGCTAAATGGTTTTGAGTTTTCTATAATGGTTCTTTCCATTTGAGTGTAACACCTGGAATACCTGATCTAAGTGAACATAACCAAAAAAGGGGGGGAAAGGGGGGGGAATTAGCTTTTGAGTGCCTGATGGAAGGAAGAAAAGAAATGAGCAATTAATTATTGTAAGAATTGAATAATATTTCTACCCAGATAGATAGATATATATATACATATATATATATATTTTATAAAGTTTATTGGAAGGATAGACAATGTTCCTACAAGCAACCTGACCGTGTGGTGCCTAGCCTGCCAGTCTCTTCCTCATTCCCCCTCACCTGCCTGCTCTCTCTCCTCTTGGTTTTCCCCCGATTCTCCCTCGATTCTCCAGCTCAGAAGCCCAAAGCCTTGACTTTTATTGACCTACCCAAAGTGCGCAGACACAAACCTGGCACAACTATGCTATGTCAGGAATGTTTGATAGACAGGTAAGTTACTCTGGAAGGGAGGGGATGAGCTCCATTGACACTTTATTATTTATTTGAGCTCAGGTCTTCCTGACTCCATTTCCAACACTCAAGCCACTGTGCCACCTAGCTGCCCCTTTGTTGAAAGAAAGAAGGTTGGCAAGCATAGCAGCTTGCCAATAGCTGGAATTAGGTAATCATGGGCCTCGGAGTTTCAAATTCTTCCTAATTTCTAGTATTATCTCGGTTTCTTTCACCCACTGAAGTCCCCCCAGTCGCTGAGTGAGGCGGATTCTTTATTTACTTCTCCAAAATGCTCTTCCTTTATACTTTTGACCTTTTATCTCAAATTTTCGAACAGGACCATATTGGCTTCTCTGCACCTTGTCCTCCTGCCGAGGACAGTCGCCGGGGGACTCTTCCTTAGCCCTCTCCAAAACCACAACGCCTGCAGATTTGGCTGATGTTTTCCCGAGTCGGCATTCCTGCCTTAATGAAATTACATGCTTTCCTCCACTAAGGATGTTGGAATCTCACTGCCATGGGGCTTTGAAGCCTGGGCTAGGTTTCATTTTGAGCATCCAGGGCCAAAGAGACTCACACTTGTTCCCAGAGTTAATATCAAACTTTTCTGCCCAAGAGAAAAATTCCAAGCCACTGCCCATTAGTGCTGAGTAAAGAATCAAATTCTGATGGTTGCGGCTACAGCCGCCATTAAGAATATGGACCTTCCATGACAGTTCCGAAAGATTCATGATAAAAAATGCTATTAATCTCCAGGGGAAACCAATGAAACCTGAATGCAGACTGATGGGTAGTTGTTGGGTTTTTAATTATTTTATTTGTCTTGCTTTTTTTCACAATATGTCTAATATAGAAGTGTGATATATGACTTCTAGGCATAGAAATATGTTTTACGTGACTAGATGTGGGGTAGGTACCATAATTTTTGGCTTTTCGATGGGTGGGGAAGGACTGAAAGGACAGAGAGGACTTGGAACTGAAAATAATTACAATTTTAAAATAAAAGGAAATGGATTCTATAGACTGGCATAGAGTGGAAGGAGAATGGAGTCACTAAAAAGATATTTTTTTCAAGTTATGGACTGTGAAATATATCATCACCAGCATCCTAAAGTAAACAAAGGGAAAGGAACAGTGCCTAGTTGTACAAAAACATTCAGAGAAGCTTTTGTTGCTGCTACTGTTCAGTCATTTTCAGTTGTGTCTGGCTCCTCATGACCCTTTCTGGGGTTTTCTTGGCAAAGATACTGGAATGGTTTGCCATTTCCTTCTCCAGCTCACTTTACAGATGAGGAAACTGAGGCTAAGAGGATTTTAGTAAGGGTCTGAAGCCAGATTTGAACTCAGGAAGATAAGTCTAGTCACTGCACTACCTAGCTGCCCTAGCTAGCTTTTTTGTAGTAGCAAAGAAATGGAAACTAAGGGGAATGCCCATCCATTGAGGAATTGCTAAGTTAATGAAATACGAATGCAATGGGTTGCTTTTTTTGCCATAAAAAATGGTGAAAGGAGCAGTTTCAATGAAACCTGGTAGGACTTTATGAGAGAAACTAGGTGGTACAATGAATAGTTTATCCAGCCTGCAGTCAGAAAGACTCACCTCCCTGATTTCAATTATGGTCTCAGAACTTACTTGCTGTGTGACTCAGGACAAATCACTTAACCTTGTTTGCCTCAGTTTCTTTATCTGTAAAAATGACCTGGGGAAGGGGATGGCAAACCACTACAGTGTCTTTGCCAAGAAAATTCCAAATGGGGTCATGAAGAGTCAGACATGAACACCACTGAAATGAAGGAACAACAACAAAGATTTATAAACTGATACGGAGTGAAATAAACAGAACCAGACAATTTAGACAATAACAATACTGCAAAAACAAATAGCTTGGAAAGCCTCAAGAACTCTAATCAGTCCAATGACCAACCATAGTTTCAAAGGACCAGTGATGAAGCATGCTATATCCTCCTGGGAGAGCAGTGATCTCAGGGAGCAAAGCAAGACATATATGTTTTTGGCCATGGTCAATTTGGGAATTTGCTTTGCTTAGCTGTGCAGATTTATGATGACTTTTTGTTTTTCTTTCCTGGTAAATTATTCAGTCAGTCCATCAACAATCACATTTATTAAGTACCTACTATATTACCAGATGTTGGGACACAGATAAATTAAGCAATTCCTTCCTTCAGTGAGTTTATATTCTATCAGAAGAAAAAGATATTCCAGCCCTTTTGCTTTGCTGGGCTCCAAAGAATGCATCACATTGCATAAATGGCCACATGGGTAGTCACACTCCAGTTGTAGTCTCATCCCATAGTTGACTATTCACACAATATGGCAACTACTTCACACCTTCAGCTAAGGTGGAGATCCTGAAAGACTTATGGGAGAAGGCATCATCTCTTGGACCCTGAGAGAAGAAAGGAAAAAAGGAAGGGAGGGAGGGAGGGAAAGAGGAATAACAGATTGAGATGAGGGTGGGAGGCCAATGTGGACATGGGGAAGCAATGTGAATAAAAGCAGAAAGGAGAAGGCAGGATGAGAATAGGAGGTGGGAGGAGAGAAGGAGGAGTCCAATCTGGCTGGAATATTAAAGAATAAAAAAGGAGTAATGTGAGAGAAGGTTGGAGCCAGTCTAGGGTTGTCTGAGAAAAGACTCACTATTGCAGTATCTGCTAAAAGCTCAATTTAGCTACCTCTCTCCCACCATAAGAACCTTCAAAAAGACGTGGGCCCATGTCTATTTAAACTAACACACACACACACACACACACACACACATGCCAGACTTAGAATCTGGAATGATAGACAGACCAACATGCTCCACAGGCCTTTTGCTGGAGAGGCAGCATAGCTCAGTGGAAAGAATCCTAACTTGGAGCCTTAGGACCTGAGTTCAAATTCCAGCTCTCCTATTTGCTATCTATATGACTGTGGACAAGTCATTTCATTTCTCTGTACTCCAGCTTCTTCATCTGTAAAATCAAGAGTTAGGATGAATAACCTTTAATCACTATTCCAAGATAGCCATCTATGGGATGTGACTACCATAGATGTGATCACTCGTGGTCTTCCCCCACCTAGCAGAAGGGAGTGGTGTGACTACCTATGGTACATGGCCACCACAGGTGTGCCTAATCATGCAGTGTGATCACTCAGGGGTTCTACCATCTAATAGAAGGTAGTGATGTGACTACCCATGTCATGTAACCACCACAGGTGCGCCTAACCATGAAGTATCACCACTCAGGGGTTCTATCAACTATGTGGTGTGATCATCCATGAAGGATGATCATGCTAAATAATAGAGTAATAAATTTGAAGTCAATAAGACTTGAGCAACAGGGACTAATGATACCATCTAATCCAACTTCTCCATTTTTTTGAAGAGGAAACTGAGGTCCTGAGACATTAAATGACTGCAGTTAAGTGTCTGTGCCAGGATTCAAATTCAGGGCTTCCTAATCCTAAATCCAGTGTTCTGCCAACTACACCAGTACAAATATCACTACTCCAGTTTATAGATAAAGAAACAGTCCTAGAAAGATTACAAGTTGTCTAGGGCTCTAGTCTACACTAGTGGTGTCAAACAGATACAAACAAGAAGTATATAAGAATCCCCTCTGAATCACATATTGCCTTAGAAAACCACAAATTATAGGGTTTGGGTTTCAAAAGATTGCTCTATAGCAAAAACGAATAAAATGGAAATAGGTATCAAGTGATAACATTTGTACAACCCAGTAGAAGTGCTTCTTAGCACTGGGAGGGGGGAAGGAAGAGGGGACGGAAAGAAAATGGATCATGTAGATGTAGAAAAAGATTTAAAAATAAAAATCATTTAAAAAAAGAAAGAAAACCACAAGTTATCATTACCTATGTTTTCTGTTTTCTTTTTCTCTTCTCTTTTTCTTCTTAAACTCTTACCTTCTATAATAGAATCAATACTAAATAGCAGTTCCAAATCAAAAGAGCAGTAAGGGCTAAGTGTATGAGGTCAATTTTGAACCCAGGTCCTCCCAACTCTAATCCTTATCTAATCTCTTATCCTTCACTGTGCTACCAAGCTGCCCATTTGTAATTTTCTCTCTATTTTTATTTCTTTTGTTTAATTTTAATATTAAATGTTTCAAATTGAATATTTTTGTTTAATAATGATTTTTTTGCTTAATTTTGCCAATGATATTTTAGTCTGATTAGGCTAGGATTGTGACAAACAGCGTTTGCCATCTCTGATCTACAGCTCTTTCCAATACACCACACCAAACCCAACACCTCTATTTCTCAGTTGTTTGCTTGTATCCCTCCCTGATCCACCCCACCCCAGTCCCTTCTTTTCTTGCCTTTTTGATCTTCCTCTGACTTCACCCACCCAGGGACGGGCTCTCAGGACACCACATTTTGGAGCAAGTAGCTTCTGACCATTCATTCTGAGAAACTCTGAGGGCAGTTTCTGGGCAAAGGCCTGGGTAGGACAGAGTAGCCTCACAGACCAAGTCCAGCCACAGGCTGGTTTTCTCCCTCCCCCTGGCTACAGCTCAATATCCTAGCTCCAGGCAAGCTGGGAAGAGATGAAAGAGTTTGGGGAAGTAAGGTGCCAACAATAATAATTAATAGTAATGATAACTTTTATTGGAATTAATAATTTATAAATTACCCAGCACCCAGCAGAACTAAAGGAGGTCACACATCATCATCATAAGCAATAATTAAACCAAACCTAACCAGTCAAAAAGCACATGGAGACACAGTAGAAAGGAAGAGAGGGATGGAAAAAGGAATGCAGGGGAAGAAGAACTGGACCTGGAATCAGATGACACAAGTTCTAGTCATTCTCTAACACTTCCATGTGACCCTGTGCAAGTCACTTCTGTGATACAACAAAAAAAGAGGCTCTTCAGTCAGAGGATCTAGATTCAAATTCTACCTTGAACATTATCTGTGTGATCTTAGGCAAGTCACATTCCTGGGCTTCGGTTCCTATAAAATGATACGGGCAGACTAGAGGGCCTGCCTCTAAGGTCTCCTTCCAGATATATGTCTATGATACTCTCAGAGAAAGCTGGTGACACAGAGGAGAGAACCTGGGTCCTGGAGTCAGGAAGACCCAAGTTCTAATCCAGTCTCAGATAATTACTAGCTGTTTGACTCTGGTCAAGTCATTTTACCTCTATTTGACTCAATCTCCTCAACTCTGAAATGGATATAATAAAACCACATCTACCTAGCTTAATGGTTGAGAGAAGAAAGTTGAAAGCTGTGCATAATTGCAAACCCCATTATTATTTTTTTAAACTCCTGCCTTCTGTCTTGGAATTAATTCTGTATATTGGTTCCAAGGAAAAAGAATGGCAAAGGCTGGCTAGGCAATAGGGATTAAGTAACTTGCCTAGGGTCACACAGTTAGGATGTGTCTGAGGGCAGATTTGAACCCAGGACCTCCCATCTTTAGGCACAATTTTCAACTTAGTACAAAGGTGGCATGTATTGGAATGTATTAGTCTTGGTAAAAGAGGTCCTGCTGTCTTTAGAAAATGCCAAGAAATTTCAAGAGAGAGATGGGAGATAGGGAAAGGCCTTATATAGGAAGAGGTCAAGTCATACAACTCTCTGGGTCTCCTTTCCCAGGGTACTTGAATTATACTTTGATAGAAAACTAATGAAAGTTACTCAAAAATCTCCTGTGGCTCCCTATTGCCCAAGGATACAATATAATCCCCTCTGTTCAGCATTTGAAACCCTTTATAGACTGCCTTCAATCTTCCTCTCCAGGCTTGACCTTGTATCCCTTTCCCAAACTCTCCAGTCTAGTCAAACTAACCTATTTGCTGTTCTTCAGACATTTCATTTCCTATTCTCCATTCTTTGCATTGAAAAGTTACAAATATTTATTAAGCATACCTACTACCTACAGTGTGCAAGCACTTTATAAGTAGTATCTCATTTGATCTTCACAACAACCCTGGGAAGTAGGTGCTGTTAAAATCATCACTTTACAGTCAAGGAAACTGAGGCAGACAAACTAAGCTACTTGTTCAAGGTCACACAGCTGGTACGATTTGAACTCATTTCTTTTGAACTCATTTCTGACTTCAGGTATAGTGCTTTATCCACTGGGCTCCACCTAGCTGCTTCCCAGGCTACTCCCCCTTAGAAACCCTATTGTTGTTGTTGTTGTTGTTGTTGTTGCTGATTCACTTCAGTCTAATCCAATTCTTTGTGACCCCGTTTGGAGGGGTTTTTTTGGCAAAAATTCTATTTCCTTCTCCAGCTCATTTTACAGTTGAGGAAACTGAGACAGAGTGAAGTTATTTGCCCAGATTCACACAGCTAGTATATGAGGTCAAATTTGAACCCAGGACCTTCCCATCTCCAGGCCTGGCTGTTTATCTACTTCACTAATCAGCTACCCTTCTAAGAGATGGGAAATCCTGCATTCAAATTTGGCTTCAAATACTTCCTAACTTGTGACCCTGGGCAAGTCACTTAACCCCAGTTGCCCACCCTTTACCACTCTTCTGCCTTAGAACCAATATTTAGTATTGGTTCTGACAGAAAGTAAAGGGTTAAAATAATCTTAGCAGAATAGTAAACTTTGAGGGTTATAAGGAATCTCAGTAGCCATCAAAGTTTTACCAGAACCAGAAAGGAATCCCTACTCAAGGGCTTCCTCCTATATAAAGCCTTTCTTGATCCCCCCCCCTCTTAAATGTGGAGCCTCCTCCTCCCCCATAATAAAAATTGTATTGCCTTTATTTTGTATATATTATTCATTTATATGCATATATCTATTTCATGGAATATTCCTTTTTTATTTTTCAGCTTTGTCTGACTCTTCAGGACCCCATTTTTTGGCAAAGATACTGGAGTGTCTTGTCATTTCCTTCTCCAGCTCATTTTGAAGATGGGGAAATTGAGGCAAATAAGTGACTTGTCCAGGGTCATACAGCTAGGAAATATCAGAGACAAGATTTGAACTCAGGAAGATGAGTCTTTCTGATTCCAAGCCTAGTGCTCTCTCCACCAAGCCACCATAGAATACAAATTCCTTGAAGTCAAAGACTAATCAGTTTTTGTCTTTGTGTGTACTTAGCATATAACAAGTGCTAAATAAATTTTGACTGATTGATTCTAAGAACCATATCTGTGAAAGGGTTAGAAAACTACCTAGCAAGTATTTAGTGTCTTCTAAGAGGTCCACTTCCCATAAAATCAATGACTATTTAGTCCAGTTTAGATCACAGTAAGAAAGAATCAACTCTGGGTTTGAGATTGTGCAAGGAGAAAGAGATAAAGAAGAGACCAAAGCAGAATCAAAATTTATCCAACAATAAGCAGTCAAAATCCAAGGATTCCTTCAAGGGATGGAGCCTCATCTTACCCACCCAGGACTGAACAAAGCCTGCCCACTCCCATTCAAGAACACGGAAGAGCAGAGCCTAACCCAAGCATGATGTCCAGTAACTGAAACTGAAGATATGAGTAAACAAAAGAAAATATCAAGCACAATAAGGAATAACATGAATTGAAAAAAGATCAAAAGATAATAAATCTACAAAAAGAGGGCATCTCTACTACAAATCCAAGCAATGTCTCAGAGAAATGAATGGCTTAGCTATAGGACTCTAAGACTGTCTGGAAGAAATGAAGTAAAAAATACAACATATGATTTTAGATTAAATGAGAACTATGGAGAAAAGGAGAAAAGGAGATAATAATTATAAAGCTTGTATCACTGTTCCTGATACTTAGTAAGTGCTATATAATTATTATTAAAGGATAGTAAGAAGAATTAATGGATTAGTACATAAGGTGATAAATCTTACCTAAGAAATGGACTCTGAAAATTAAAATGAGACAAGAAAAAATCAGTAACTCAATGAGAAAATAAAAATCATTAAAACAAATCAAAAGACTGGAAAAAAAACAGAAGAAAATGTCAGAAGTATGCTATTAAAATCAATTGACTTTAAAAACATGTTAAAGGGAGATAGTCTAAGAATAAATAGACTATCTGAAAAATATTACTAAAAATTACCTGGATAGCCTATTTTAGGAAATTACAAAAAGAAATCCAGCTCTATAGAACCAGAGAACAAAGTGAAAATAGTATGTTCTGGTAACCTAAGTTTTAAAAACATAATATGTAAACTCCCAGGAATGTTAGAGACCAAATCCAGTGTTTCCAGGTAAAAAAAATATATATTGCAAGCAAACAAACTTTATTTTTAAGAATTCAATTGTAAAGCATCCACAATCAGAATCATACAAGACTTAGCAGCCCTAAAAATAAAGTAGAGGTGGTCTTGGAATATAATTGTTTTTAAAAGGCAGATGTTAGTAAGGGGCAAATTCAAGACATTGGAGTTCACTTTTGCAAAGTTTTGAATCCTGGTAATGAAAAATAGAACATTCTATATGGGCAACAACTAATTTGCTATGGGACAATAAGATTTCTAAATGTGTGAAAAGTTAAATGCAAACTTTAGACAATGACACAAAAGATGTCACCAGACCATTTTTACTCAACAACTAGAATTACAAGAATGGGGAGGAGAGGAAGGTCTATATTCATAGGGATCAGAAGATTTTGGATGCTTCTTAAAGGAGGTAGAACTTGAGGTGAGGGTTGAAGGACAGGTAAGATTCAGGTAAGTGAAAAGGAAAAGGAAGAGTACCCCAGGCAATTGGAATGTTGTGAAGAAAGGGACTGGAATAAGAATAATCATGGCGTGTTTGGGGACAGGGCAGTGAGACAGTAAATAGATCAGACTGACTAAAGAAGGGGAATAATTGGAGATAAGGTTAAAATGATGTGCTGGGGAGAGGCTGAGAAGAGACTTCTGTGTCAGAATAAGATAGTTTCGAGGTATTATGGGATTTTTGAGCTAAAAGAAATCTTAGAGATCATCTAGCACAAGGATTCTTAATCTTTCATTTGTCATGGCCCTTTAGAAGCCTGATGAAGTCTATGGACCCCTTCTCAGATTGATATTTTTAAGTAATTGAAAGAAATGCTCAATTTTTGGTAAGAGGTTAGTGAAAATTAGATTGTAACTTTGTCCCTATCCAAGTTCATAAACCCCTCAAAATCTATTCATGAATCCACAAGGGGACTGTGGACTTCAGGTTAGCATCAATTGTGTTAATTCACAGAAGAGAAATTAAAAAGATCATCCTAGAGAAGAGAAGTACAGGGAGGGGCATGTCAGAATGGTGGGACTAATGCCTCTCCAGATCTGTAAATGTTGGGTCCTCTACACATTCCCTTCTACTAGTGACCCCTAAAAGCAGAGTCTTCTTGAGCTTGAAAGAGTGAGGTTCATAGGGTCATAGATGTAGAAGTAGAAAGAACCTTAGAGGTCATCAGATTCAACTCCTTCATTTTACAGATAAAGAAACTGAGGCCCAGAGAAACTTACCCAAGGACACACAGGGAATGAGTCACAAAATCAGAATTCAAACCAAAGTCCAAGGTCTGAAGATTCCAAAACAATCCCAGCCTGATAGGCATTTCTCACCCACTGACTCTGAAGAGCAAAAGTTCTGGCTATTTTCTTTCAATCATTTCAGATCTTGAAACCTAGGGATCCTGGGACCAGCCAGGACTTGCCAGGACTTTTCTAAACTCTTGGAACTGAACCTGTGTGTTCATATAGGTAACTTCTCATGAGGAAGTACCCTCCATCAGTGCAAATCTATACTTGTTTTGCAACTTAAAGAGTTGACTGGGGGCCTGAGATACAAAGTGACTTGCTCAAGATCACATTACCAGCATGTGCCAAACTCAAGTCTTCCAGATCCCTGAGGCTGGGTTTCTATCCACTGTGCCACATTGTCTCTCACTGTCTTGAGGAAAACACATCAGGATTTTCACCACACAGACTGCCTGCCCTTGTGGTCTTCACCCTTGTGAATGTGTTGGCCTAAACCCATTTCCTATTGAATGACTGTTAAAGAGGAAGCATGGACATTGCATCAGACAGTCTTGCAGGGAAGATGTTTCCGAGTCATTCAGAGCCTTCTGCCTCCTGTCCGTCTCTGCCAGAGCCAAGCATGCAACCAGCAGATTTCTCAACGCCTCTACGTGCTGGCCCTTGATGGTGACGCCGAGAAGTCAACATCTGAAGGTCTCACCCGGAGAAGAGAGGATTTATTCTTTTTTTCATCCCAAGACTTTAAAATTCCTCCCCAGGGGACAATGGTTTCTCTCAGAACTTCTTTCTGGGGATGGACAATGGGGATTTCCAAAATGGGAGGCTGAGCAAAGTTGGCTCCTACATCACACACACACACACACACACACACACACACACACACACACACACACACACACCCCACTGGCTCAGTCTCCAGCCAGTGACCCCATTTTGAAACATGATTGGTTGAGGTCTTAAAAATAAGGCTTATAATAATTTTGTTCTCATCCAAGTTCACAAACCCCCTGAACGGGATCCATGAATCTCTGAGGGATGTGTGGACCTCAGCTTAGCACCAGTTGTGTCCATTTACAGATGAGAAATCAAAGCTCGTCCTGAGGAAAAGGACAGGGAAGGTGGAGCTGAAGTCCACAGACACGTCCCCAAGGTTGGGTTGCACTCAGTCACAGAACGGCTTACCCCACAAGCAGCCCTGGCTTGCCTTCTGACCTTCCAAATTCCTTGGCCAGTGAGACCTCTGGAAATCCAAAGGGTGCTGTAACCTCACCTCATAGCTTTCTTTTCTGAAACCCTTGTCTTCCATTTTAGAATCAATATTGGTTCCAAGGCAGAAGAGCAGTAAGGGTTAGACAATGGGAGTTAAGTGATTGCCCAGGGTCACCCAGCTAAGGAGTGTCTGAGGCCAGATTTGAACCCAGGATTTCCTGTCTCTAGGTCTGGCTCTTATCTGCTAAACCACCTAGCTAACTCCCTCACCCTATATTTTAAGAAGCTGAATTACAGCCAGCTCTAGTCTCTTGGGTCCCACACAGGGACCTCTGTTTGGGGGAAGCCAAAAGTCTTTAGATATTGTGAATGTTTTCCATCAGGTATAGTCTTGGTACCCCTTGCCTCGTTTTATTTTTAAACTCTTACCTTTTGTCTTAATATCAATTCTTAGTCAAAAGAACAACAAGCTAGGCATTTGGAGGTAAGTGATTTGCCCAGGGTCACCCAGCTAGGAAGTATCTGAGGTGAGATTTGAACCCAGATCCTCCCTACGCCTAGCCTGGTGCTCTATCTTCTGAGCCACCTAGCTTTCCCACTCCTTGCCTTTTCATCACCCCAATCCTTTTTCTGGCGCAATGCCCCTCCAAACTTCACCCTGAATGAATAGTATCATAAGTACCTTTTCTTTCTATTTCTCTATTAGCTTATTCTTCTGAACCACCACCACCCCCTTCCTCCTGCCATGGTGTGGACATTTTCCTTTTCAAAGACCATGGATGTGAGGTGGTCCGTTTCGGGGATATGTTCAGTCTCTGCCCTTTGTAAGCTCCTCCCAATCTGCAGTTTATTTTCCAGACCCCCTTCCTTCAGGCACTGCTAGCCCTTTCCCCTCTAATTGACGTCATACCTGCTGTTCACACACACATATCCCTCCCCATTTCTGTCCTGTGCCTAGGACACAGAGTTTAGAGAGTTGTCTGATGACCTAAAAAGTCAAGTGACTTTTCCAGGGTCACAAAACCAGAGGGTGTGGTGGCTGGAGAGGATCAGTATTTTCTATCTTTGTCTGGGGGAGGGGATGATTTAGAATTAAATACTGCTATAAGGGTTCACCACATTCAAAGTTCCCACAATCAAAAATTGAAGCATAAATCCATTAGAGGAAAAATAATACAGAGGGAAAAGCATGCTGAATCTCCCATCAGAGGAACTGGGACCCACTGTGTGACCTTGGACAAATTCCTCCACCTCTCTGGGCCTTGGTCTTCTCGGTCTATAAAATAAAAGGTTGGCCTGGATGACCCCTTAGTTCCTTTTCAGCTCTAAATCTCTGATCCTACAGACAATGATCTCTGCCATTAATGTGGCACTTTATACATTTCAAAGCTGTTCCGTTTACATTATCTCATTTTATCCTCACACCAGCTCTGTAAGGGAGGTAAAGAAGAGATTACCATCCTCATTTGACAGATGAAGAAACTGAAGCCCAGACAAGGGACATGACTCGCCTGCCCAAAGCCCCACAGTGAGGTAGCCTCAAAACCCCAACTGACTAGTACTAAACAATAACAATAGCTAATCTGTATGTAGTGTTTTCAGTTTTGCCAAGTGCTTTAGATTCATCATCTCATTTGAGCCTTACAGCAATATTTCAGGGTTTTGTTATCCATCCCATTTTACAGATGAGGAAACTAAGCCCCAAAGAGGTCAGATGATCTGCCCACACTGACATTACTAGTAAGGCTCAAAGAGGGCAGCTAGGGATTGAGCACCAGGACTGGAGTCAGGAAGAGAAGGTTCCAATCTAGCCTCAGATACTTCCTAGCTATGTGACCTTGGGCAAGTCTCTTAGCCCCCTTTTGCCTAGTCCTTGCCCTTCTGTCTTAGAGTTGTTACTATGACAGAAAATAAGAGTTTAAAAAAAGTGACAAAGGCAGGATTGAAAACTACAGATCTTGATTCCTGAATCTGTACTATATATTCTACTATACCAGATATCTCCCTAGCAAAATTCCCTTATTCTTTAGGATAGCTTATAAAAACTAAGAAGGGTCTATTACAGCAGCCTTCCATGTTTAGAGAAAAAAGTAATTTCCCCTATCCACCCACTCCTGAATAATCCCTTGAAAAGTATTACTTCTACAATGAAACTCAAATTACACAATTTTTTCTATACTTACTTTTCAGGAAAAATAGGTAAATGACAAGAAAACCTAGTTGTACCAGATTTCAAACTATACTATAAAATGGTAATCATCAACACAATCTGGTACTGCCTAGAAATAGAGTAGTAGATCAATGGAATAGGTTAGGTCAGTGATGGCAAACCTATGGCATAGGTGCCAAAGATGGCAAGCAGAGCACTCTCTCTGAGCACATGGCCACCTTCCTGCTCTCCACCCACCTCCCTGAGTTTGTCACTAGAAAGGCAGAAAGACTCGGGCAGAACAGCTATACTCTCCTCTGCCCAGCAGCCCAATAGGAGAACTTTTTCCCTCCCCTGTGTGGGGTAAGGGATGGGGGCACACCCGGCACTCAATGGGAAGGAGGAGCATGACACTTCATCTGGGGATGGGTGGGAGCAGGGTCTAGCACTCCATCTCTAAAAGGTTTGCCATCACTGGGTTAGGTAATCAATACACCATAGTTAGTTTCCTTAGTAACTTATTGTTCAATAAATCTAAAGATTCAAGCTTTGAGGGAAAGAAGTCACTATCTGACCAAAACCTCTAGGAAAATTGGCCAGCAATATGGCAGAAACTAGAAATAGATCAACATCTCACACCATACACCAGAATCAAATCAACATGGATACCTGATTTAAAAATAAAGCGACACCATAAACAAGTTCTGGGAACATGGAAAATCTTACCTGTCAGACGTATAGATGGGGGAATAATTTATGACCAAATAAGACAGAGGATATTATAAAAAACTGAAATGGATAATTTTGATTACATTAAGTTTAAAGTGTTTTGTACAACAAAACTAATGCAACCAAGATTAGAAGAGAAAAGACAAATTTAGAAAAAAATTTTATAGCAAGTTCCTCTGATAAAGGTCTCATTTCTCAAATATATTTTTAAAATGTGTCAAATCTATGCAAATACAAAGCGTTCCCTGATTGAAAAATGGTCAAAGGATATGACTAGGCAATTCTCAGAGGAAGAAATTAAAACTATGTATAGTCATACTAGAGAAGCTCAAAATCATTATTGCTTAGAGAAATGTAGATTAGAACAACTATGAGACCACCTCACATCTATTAGATTAGATGACCAAAACAGAAAAATGATACATTTATCTTTACATACATCATTGAAGGGGATGTGGAAAAATTGAGACATCAATAAACTGTTGGTGGAACTGTGAACTGATGCAGTCTTTCTGGAGAGCAATATGGAACTATGACCACAGGGCTATAAACATGTGCAAACTCTTTGACCCAGCAATACCACGTCCTGGGTCTATATTCCAAAAAGATCAGAGATAAGAAAAAAGGACCTACCTATGCAAAAATATTTTTAGTAGCTCTTTTTGTAGTGGCAAAGAATTGGAAACTGGAGGGTTGTCTATCACTTGGGGAATGGTTGAACAAGTTGTGAAATATGGTGGTAATGGAATACTATTTTTTATCTGAAAAATGTTATTTAATTAATTGATTTAGAATATTTTTCTATGTTTACATGATTCATGTTCTTTCCCTCCCCTCTTCCCGCCCTCCCCCCATAGCCAATGCTCAATTCCACTGGGTTTTACATGTGTCATTGATCAAGACCTATTTCTATATTATTAATATTCACACTAGTGTGATCCTTTAGAGTCTACATCCTCAATCCTATCCCCATTGACCCATGTGATCAAGCAGTTGTTTTTCTTCTGTGCTTCTACTCCCACAGTTCTTTCTCAGGATGTGGATAGTGTTCTTTCTCATGAGTCCCTAAGAATTGTCCTGGATCATTGCGTTGCTGCTGGTAGAGAAGTGTAATGGAATACTATTGCACCATAAGAAATGATGAACAAAATGAGTTTGGAAAATCCTGGAAAGACTTATATGAATTTATATGAGCAAAGTGAAGTGAGAAGAACCAGGAGAACCATATATACAGTAACAAATATAAAATGACCAACTGTTCAAATCTGGCCTCAGACTGTGTGACCCTGGGCAAGTCACCTAACCCCCCCATTGCCAGCCCTTACCACTCTTCTAACTTGGAACCAATACACACTATGAATCCTAGGATGGAAGATAAGGCTTTAAAATTAAATTAAACGATCAACTGTGAAAGACTAAACCATTATCAGCCAAGCAAGTTCCCCAGACATCCATAAGGAACCCATGATGAAAAATGTTATCTACAGTCAAAAAAAAGAACTGTTGGAGACTGATTGCAGATCAAAGCATGACATCTTCCACTTCATTTCCTTCATGAGTGTTTGAGTGAAATATGGACATATGTATTTCATGTAATTACCAACTTGCATAACCTAGATGAGACTATGTACTTCTTAGCGAGGCAGGAAGGGGAAGAAGTAAATATGAATCCTAAAATGTCAGAAAACAATTGTCAAGTTCTGTATGTAAATGAAAAAATAAATACTTTTTTTTAACAACAATAAAATCAACCTGCTAATAAGGACCTAAAAAACAACTTCCAGGTTGGGTTCCAGAGATAGCATATAGTCAACCCAAAGGCCTGCCCCCTTCTCCCAGCCTTCTAAGATCTCAGCCAAAAGGCGTCCTATCTTCATGGGACTGGCACAGGCTTTGTAATCTCACTCCTGCAGTGATCATCCAAGGGAAGAAACTCTGTAGAGAAGGGTCCCACCATTCACAGCCCCCACCACCCACGGCCACCAATGGGACAGGCAGGCCAGCCTAACTGAAACAGCGAGGCACCCTGAAATAGAGTCAGAAGGCTGCATGAGCCAGCTAGTTTAAACCACTGTCACCCCCTCCAAACCTCTTAGAGAGTTATCTGGGGACACTTGAGAGATTAAGATATTTGCCAGATGAGAGATGTGACAGAGATGGAACTTGACTCCAAAGGTCTTCCTGATTCCAAGAAAAGTTCTCTATCCTCCCAGTCACACTGCCTTATTGGACATGTCCCAATGTTCCTTTTAAAATTTGGCACCCAGAACCAAATACAAAGCTATAGATGTGATCTGAGTAAGGCAAAGTACAGAGAGAAGATCACCCTCATTCTGGGCTATTTGCAATTCTTGTCTAATTAAACAATATGAAGGAGCCTAGTGGATAAAGAGCCAGGACTAGAAATAGGAAGTCCTGGATTCAAATCTGATCTCAGACAGTTCCTACCTGTCTGATCCCAGGCAAGTCACTTAATTCCAATTACCTAGAACAGTGATGTTGAACCTGTGGCACAGATGCCAAAGATGGCAGGCTCTCTGTGGGCATGTGGCAACCCTCCTCCTCTCTCCTTTGCAGAGTTCACTACTAGAGAGGTAGAGGGACTTAGGTAGAATTTCTCCCTCCCCCTCTCCATGGAACCAGATATTTTTTCACATCCCCTGCCCCTCTACCCAACAGCCCAATGGGAGCACAGGAGGGAAGGTGGATGGCTCACAGGTGGCAGAGTTAGAGGGGAGCAGAGTTCTTGTACCAGTCCCTTTCCCCTCTCTACACTCACTGAGGACATTCCTCACCTCACATGCCCCTCCATCCAATTGTTCCAGGGGAAGTGCTTTCTCCCTCCCCTGTGTGGGGTAAAGGGGTGTGTGTCCAGCACTCAAAGGGAGGAGGGGTGTACACTTGGTCTTTGGGGGCTAAGACACTGCACCCCATCTATAAAAAGATTTGCCATCACTGGTCTAGAACTTACCTTTCTTCTGCCTTAAAACTGTTACTTAGTATTGATTCTAAGGCAGAAGGTAAGAGGTTTTTTTTGGGGGGGGGAGGAAGATAATCATCTAATCTACAGTCTAAGATCCTGTAAGCTGTTTTAGCCACCACTTCACCCTCTTTATTCAGGTTGTATTTTTGATTAACTAAGCCCATCAGGGTCTCCTTTATATTAGCTACTGTTAGTTCAGGTACCCCTCATCCTTCATTTGTCCTGGTTAGTGTTCATCCATGTCCAAGATAAGAGCCTGAAACTGTGTAAGTCCTGACACTTCTGTGTGCTATGCTTAATAAGGCAGGATAAAAGATTGTGACATACTAAAAGATTTCCAACAGAAAAAAAAATCTGATTTTCCATCAGTAAATGAAATATTTATTTTCTTTTTAATCCTTACTTTCTGTCTTAGAATTGATACTAAGTATTGTTTCTAAGGTAGAAGAGAATTAAGAGGGAGGCAATGAGTATTAAGTGACTTGCCCCAGGTCACACAGCTAGGAAGTGTCTGAGGCCAGATTCAAACCCAGGACCTCCTGTCTCCAGGCCTGGAACTCTATTCACTGTGCTACCTAGTTGCCCCCAATACTTCTTTTTAAAAAAAAAAAACAAAACCTTACCTTCTGTCTTAGAATCACACAGCTGAGAACTGTATAAGGACAGATTTGAACCCAGGTCCTCCTGACTCCAATCCTCACTCTTTTCCCACTAAGCTGCCTAGCTACCCCTGAAACATTTCTGTTAAACACAATTGGTACCATGTACCATGGTGCAGAGGAAAAAATTAAAAGTGACTCTAGAATAATATTCATTTGTTTCAAATCTCAGCTTTATTTTGCTATGTGTGTGACCTTATTTCATGGGTAAAATCTCAACGTTAGACTAAGCTGATCTTTTATGTCCCTTCTTGCTTTAAATCCTATGGAATCTTATTACTAGATTATATGCGTACAGAATAGTATATCTTCCTAGATTATTTTGTTCTCAATCTTAGCTAGATTCAGTGTCTACAGTGGAGAGGATATTAGATTCAAATATCCTTTTTTCTCTCTTTCTCTGAGAGATGAAGGCAAGGGGAGTGCAATAACTAAACAAATTGTTATATGTGAATGGAATGAAAATTATTACATTGCATATTCTATGTAACAGAATGTTATTGGGCCACAAGAAAAAGATCTTTTTGTGGTGGCAAAGAATTAGAAATCACGGTGGGGGGTGTCTATCAATTAGAGGATGACTGAACAAATTGTGGTATATAGTTGTGATGGAATACTAGTGAACTAGTAGAAATAATGAGCAAGATAAATTCAGAAAAACTTGGAAAGATCTACATGAACTGATACAGAGTGAAATCAGCAGAACCGAGAGAACATTGTACACAGCAATGATCAACTGTGAAAGACTTAGCTTCTCTCAGCAATACACTTCCAGAGAAAGACCTGTTGGAGGCAGATGCAAATCAAAGCATACAATTTTTCACTTTAGTGTATTTGGGTTTGGTTTTATATATGTATTCTCTCACAATTATCAATATGGAAGTATATTTTGCATAATAATACATGTATAACTCGGATTAAGCTGCTTACCATCTCTTGGAGTGGGGAGGAAAGGAAGGAAGGGGGACAATTTGGGTCTTATAATTTCAAAAAATGTATGTTGAAAATTGTTATTACATGATGTGGGGAAAAAAATATTTCTTAAAAGATGAATCTGAGGAATTTGGGAAGACTTGTATGAATGATGCAAGGTGAAGTGAGTAGAACCAGGACAACAATATACTATACAATAATTACAATGATGTAAATGAAAACATCACAAAAAGGCAACCGAAGTCATATTCAACACAGTGAAATATCTTGGTTCTAGAGAAATAATGGGATCATGAAACACAAGCCCCTTATCTCAGAAGGGGGAGGGAGGTTATAGATCTGGAGTAAAAGATACACTGATCATCAGATCCACTGTGATGTAAACTGTTTTTACTTCAATGTTTTTCCTTTTTAAAAGAATGGTTCATTTGGGGGTGGGAGGAGGATTTAAGGGGAAATGACTATGATGTAAAAACAGAAGACAAAAATAAAACTTTTTCTTAAAAGAAAGCAGAGAGCCCTAGCCTTCATTCTCCCACAACCTTTATTTACTTTATTTATTTCTATGAGAAGCAGAGGATGTGGGAGCCCTGTCACCAAGTCACATCCTTCTCTACTTCCCCCTTCACTCACTCCCGTTACAGCTCCCCACTCTTTTTTCAGGCAAGCCTGCCCTGACTCACCCCTACCAGGCTATCTTGAGACTCCAGGCAGAGCTCTGAGAGGAAAGAGAGCAGTCTCAGACCCTCAATCCCTATTGTCTAGCTAAAGAAGGCCAAGCTTAGATCAGAGCACCTAAACAACTTCTAGGAAGCCTCTCCAGATAAGTTGGCATCTGTGCCTCCCCCTTTCTGCCAAGACTTGTACCCTCCTCTGTACAGTCAAGAGACTTCAATTTGGCTCTGGGTCCTACTGCAATAAAATTAGAATCATAAGAAAAGGGTTCAAATCTCTCTCCAGCACTTGTTACTAAATGACCCTGGGGCAGTCAATTGAACCTCTGTACACTTCGGCTTTCTAAAGGCTAAAATAAAGGGGTTTACCTTAGTAGCCACCAAGGTCCCATCCAGTTCTATATTCTCTGATCCTTTCAGCTTGGACATTTTCTAAGACTCTTTCCCTAACTCTCCAACCCCTCTGAAAACCGTGGCAAAGTACTCACTAGTCAACTGTTGACTTCATCCTTTTATTTTTTTGGATTCTTAGGGGCAGCTGGGTGGCTCAGGGGTTAGAGAGCTAGGGTCCTAGATTCCAATATGGCCTCAGACACTTCCTAGCTGTGTGACCCAATGCAAGTCACTTAACCCCCATTGCCTAGTCCTTACTGCACTTCTGCCTTGGAATTGCCACTTAGAATTGAGTCTGAGACAGAAGGTAAGGGTAGATTTGTTTTTAAGTAAATAACTGGATTCCTCCACCAAAGACTTCCTCAGGTACTTTGCAGTTTGGAGGTGGTGCTGGGTTCTCAAAGGCTCTGCCTTTGAGCCTGAGGTCTGGTAGTTCCTACAAGGGTAGGAAAGTCTTGGGGAGCAGGAAGGGTGATGGGGCTAAGTCTTTTATGCAAGGACCAATCTAGACAAATTGGGGAAGACTTTTCACCAGAATGTTGGCCTCCAAGGGATGAATTTGGGGGTTTGGAGTTTACATAAACTCATCAAACCATTGCCTAAGAGAGGAAGGAGATCCTATTCTCTGTTCTTTGGAGGGAGAACCTGAACAGATCTTTTTGAAATATTATAGGGCGTTAGAAAGAACAGGGGAGCTGGATGGCTCAGTGGATAGAGTCAGGACCTGGAGTCAGGAAGATGAGTTCAAATCCTAGCTATGTGAGCAGGGGTAAGTCACTGAACCCCTTTTTGCCTGGGAGGCAGCTACGTAAGTCAGTAGATGGAGACTGGGAGATGCCCAGTCAGAAAACTGCCATTGTTCAGTTGTTTCAGCCATGTCCAATTCTTCATGACAACAATTTGGGGTTTTCTTGGCAGATATACTGGAGAAGTTGGCCATTTCCATCATTTTACAGATGAGGCAACTGAGACAAACAAGGTTAAGGGTCACGTAAGTGTCTGAGTCTGGATTGAAACTCAGGAAGATGTTTTCTTGGCAAAGATACTGAAAAGCAGAAGACAAGCATATGACCTATCACTGGTTTATATGGGTATATGATTTGGGGTTTGGGTTTTTAAAGATCACTCCATTACAAAAATGAATAATATGGAAATAGGTATCAAGTGATAAAACATGTATAACCCAGTGCAATTGCTTGTCAGATCCAGGAAGGAGGAGGGAAGAAGGGAGGGAGAGAACTTGAATCACTAGGAAACTGAGGCCAACAAGGTGAAGTGACTTCCTCAGGGTCACACAGCTAGTGTGATGCTGGGCAAGTCACTTAACCTCTGTTTGCTTTAATTCACTGGAGAGAGGAATGGCAAACCACTCTGGTATCTTTGCCAAGAAAACCCCAAATAGGGTCATGAAGAGTCAGACCCAATTGAAGGGCTGAACAAGAAAGAGCAGATTTGGAGAAAGAAGCCTTGGGGCGGAAGGTTAGGGTGCTTCTTGGGAACTCAGTCCCCTAATTTAGTTGGACTAGATGACATCTAAGGTCCCTTATGGTACAAATTTATGTTCCCAGTAAAGAATAACTAAATTAGTTGAGTAATAAACTTGATGATTTCTAGTTTCATAAGAGATGCAGAGAGAGTCTGAGTGTGGAACAAGCCAGGGGCACCTACAAACCCCAAGTGTTCTATTTAATGATAGGAGAAAGAACACTAAGTCTAGAGTGAGAAAGCCTGGCTTTGCTATGTGTGATCTAGAGCAAAATCACCAAACATTTCTCGGTCTCAGTTTTCCCATCAGTAAAAAAGAAAGGAGAGGGCAGCAGGGTGGCTCAGTGGATTGAGAGTCAGGCCTAGAGACAGGAGGTCCTAGGTTCAAATCTGAAGGAAGGAAGGAAGGAAGGAAGGAAGGAAGGAAGGAAGGAAGGAAGGAAGGAAGGAAGGAAGGAAGGAAGGAAGGAAGGAAGGAAGGAAGGAAGGAAGGAAGGAAGGAAGGAAGGAAGGAAGGAAGGAAGGAAGGAAGGAAGGAAGGAAAGAAGAGAAAACTAAGATTGGCATCAGGAAGGCCAGAGTTCAAATCCTACCTCAGGCCCTTACTAGCTGTGTGGTCCTGGGTAAGTCACAACTCAGTTTCCTAATCTATAAAAAGAGGAAATGGGATTTAATGGCTTCCAAGATCTTGTCCAGCTCTAGATCCCTAATCTTATGATCCTCTGGTCCTAATACCAATATCCCACAAAGCTTTTTTGGTTTGGGGTAGTTCCTAACATTCAAATTCTGCCTCTCACCCTAATTGCTAGATATTCCTTCCCTGACTCTCCTTAGGGCTACTGGGTCCTTATCTTCCCTCAATTGCTAATTCCATGTATGCCCATGAGCACATCACTTCGCCCTGTGCCTCGGTTTCTTCCTCTCTAAAATGAGAGGGTGAGGCTAAATGATATCTCTGGTCCCTTCCAGTTATAACATTCTGTGTTCTTTGAACCTCTGAGTCAGGAGTCTCTGAGTCTCCTTATCTCCCTCTGCCCTCTTCTCCAGCCTGCCTCTTCCTTCTCTTCCAACTCCGCCTCTCCCGCCATCTCCCAGACTTCGCCCTCCCCAAAATACCCCCCACCCCCATTGCAATGAGCCACTTGATGGCTCCAGCTTTTTCTCCCCCCCCCCAAGCTCCCCCATTCTGTTCTGTTTCCAATTTGCTTGCTCACTTTCTTGCCTTGTTTTATTTTTAGAGGCAGGAGGGCCCACTTGCACAAAGAATGATTTAAGTTAATTATAGGCCCCGTAACTGAATTACATCTCTATGCATGGGCTGGGATGCCAAGGAGGCAGGAGCTGTGCGAAGGAACCCAGCCGTGCGCACACACACACATAGAACACTCACACACTGGCCTCCTCTGCATGGGCTCAGCCTCCGGGCCCCCTAGGGTTCCCCGGGACCCGGGGCCCTCCCTCCCTCCCATCCCTGCTGCGGATGGCTACCAGCCCAAGAGCTCGGGAACAAGACACTCACGGGCGCATGACTGCAGCGGCGGCGGCGAAGCCCGCCGACTCTTCCGCAATTGGCCCCTGACTTTTCCTCTCCTGTCCTCACTTCACCTCTGCCTCTCATCACCCAGACCCAGGGCCATTCTGGGAGCTCCGCCCCTCCAGGCATAGTCATTAAGAATGGCTCAATCGGGGGCTTCTCTGGGGCTTTGGACAGGCCCCGAGCCACAAGTGGGGACCTCCATTTCAGTGCCCTCGGGGCCCGGGCCACTGCCAGAGCTCTGGCGCAATCAAGTGCCAAAGGAGGTTGTGAAGGGGATGCACAACTCCGGCTCTTTACATGGGGGGGGAGGGAAGGGGAGACTGGGAGAGCTTGGTTGCAGACACTCCACCCCCCTACTCCCATTACTTATACACACACGCGCGCGCGCGCGCGCACGAGAAGAATAGGAACTAGATCTGAAATTTCCCCAATGTAGCTAGCGCATGTCATGAAACTCTACCAATGCTGGTCAGCACCTTCTCTGTAACTGCTGTTGTTATTCTGCTGTTTTCAGGCCTTTCCCACCTGCAGCAAATCGCTGCATTACTTCAGGCCTTTATTTTTCAATCAGTAATTTGGGGAGAATAATACCTACCCTCGCTACTGGGTTGCTCTATAAAATAAGACATTGGATTTTCCAAATTTAAAATAAAATAAAATAAGACCCTGGATGTTAAAAGCTTTGACAAATTATGAACATTGGCAGCTAGGTAGCACAGTGGACAGAGAGCCAGGCTTAGAGACGGAGGTCCTGGGTTCAACCTAGTTTCAGATACTTCTTAGCTGTTTGACCCCTGGCAAGTGGCAGCTCCTTTCACCTAGCCCTTGCCTCTTTTCTGGCTTGGAGCTGTTACTAAGACAGAAAATAAAAATGTGAAAAATAAAATGAGGAGAATAATGCTTTCCTTCCTCCTGGGTTGTTGTTATTGGATATATTAAAGTTTTTAAAAGTTATTGGCATGACCACACTCCCTAAATATGTATTTTGTTGTTATCATTCAACTGTTTCAATCCTTGCTGATTCTTTGGGACCCCATTTGGGATTTTCTTGTCAAAGAAACTGGAGGGATTTGCTATTTCTTTCTCTCATTCATTTTCCAGATGAGGAAACTGAGGCAAAGGTCACACAAGCTAGTGGCTGAGGCTAGATTTGAACTTAAGTCTTCCTGACTCCAGGCCCAGTACTATCCACCACACCACCTAGCTAGCTGCCCAGCAGCAACAACCACAACCTCTTCAAAAATAAAGAAAAAAAATGAAGGACAAACAACAAATGTGGGAGAAGTCAAGTAATTTTCCCATAATCACTCAATTAGTGATAAATGGGGCTTACAATCATAAATTGTGAGCTGAACAGAACCTTAGAGTCTATCACAGAGCCCAACTCCACCAAGGTCACACAGAGAGTGACAGCAAAAGTGGAATTTAGAGGTAAGGCATTCTGATGGAAGGCAGCCCTTTGTTATTAGTGTAGTCCAACTCTTCTGCACTCCATTTGAGGTTTTCTTGTCAAAGATACTGAAGTGGTTTCCCATTTCCTTCTCCAGCTCATTTTATAGATGAGGAAACCAAAGAAAATAGAAGTGACTTGTCCAGGGTCATACAGCTGTCTATATGAAAGTGTCTGAGGCCCTATTTAAACTCAGCAATAGGAGTCTTCCTGACTCCACAAATACCACAATATTGTTTTTATTTTAACATTTATTGTTTCTTTTTTAATTTAATTATCTGTCCAGAAAAGACCAGGAGAGGTCTAACCAGGAAAGGGAGCAAACCCACCCTCATTTCCAGATCAAGGAGGCTAAACCTTGGACAGAGCCTACATAAGCTCTAAATAAGAAATCAATGAATATTATTGAGCCTTAACTCTGAGCCCAACCCTTTAGTAAGAGAGATGGGAGGAAACAGGGAAGTATAAACACCCTCCCTTCCCCCAAAGGGCAGTCTAGTTGGAGAGACTGCTGACTAGCACTAAGCCCGGTGGTGCTGATTAAAATGCAAATGTGCAAGGAAGAGATCATTTTGGACTGAAGTGGTCTGAGAAAGCCTTGACAGAGGAGGTAGAACTGGAGCTTGGCAAAAAGGAAGGAGTTTTAGGAAGGGAGAGAAGAGAAGACACATGTATAGAGGAGGGAGGTGAGGCAGCTAGGTTGCTCAATGGTTAGAGCACTAGACCTGGAGTCAGAAGGACCTAAGTTCAAATTTGGTCTCAGACATTTACTAGCTGTGTCACCCTGGCCAAGTCACTTAGCCTCTGTTGGCTTTAAACCGCTGGAGAAGGAAATGGCAAACCACTCTAGTATCTCTGCCAAGAAAACCCAATGTGTGTTATGGTCCCCAAGATCACAAAGAATGGGACATGACTGAACAACTAAACAAAAACATAGAGATGAGAATAAACATGGAACTTCTCAAGAATTATGAGGAACCAGGGTCCAAGAGGAGCACAAGGCTGGCTATGTAGGGTGAAGACAGACCATGAAAACCTGGAAAATTGAGCAAAGGGGCTTCATCTTGATTCAAAAGTTCTGGAACAGGTAACTAAGTGGCTCAGTGGATAGAGAGCCAAGCCTAGAGATGGGAGGTCCCAGGTCCAAATCTGGCCCCAGATACTTCCTAGCTGTGTGACCCTTGGCAAGTCACCTAAGCTCCATTGCCTAGCCCTTATTGCTTTTCTGCCTTAGAGTCAATACACAGTATTGATTCTAAGACAAAAGGTAAGTTTTTTTTAATACATAAAATTATAAAGGAGACCAATTATATTGAAATAAAATTATCATAATATGTTTAAAAATTTATGTTCAAGAACCTCAGTTTAAGAATTCCCAGGAGCAGGTAGGTGGGTCAGTGGATAGAGAGCTAGGTCTCGAAATGGGAGGTTTTGAGTTAAAATATGGTCTCAGATACTTCCTATCTATGTGACCCTGGGTGAGTCACTAGCCCTTACCACATTTCTGCCTTGGAACCAATATTTAGAATCAATTATAAGACAGAAGGTAAAAGCTTTTTGTTTTTTTGTTTTTAAAGGTAGCCAGGAGCCATTGTGAATATTTGAGCAAGGTAGGGACATGAAGAAAAGAATGTTTATAAGATTAACTTTTACAGCCAGGAACCTTAGATGGCACAATAAGGTTAGACTCATTTTCCTGAGTTCAAATATGACCTCAGACATTTACTTAGCTATGTGACCTTGGGCAAGTCACTTCACCCGTTCTCTTTGTTTCCTCATCTGTAAAATGAAGTAGAGAAGGAAATGGTCAATCAGTCAAGTACCCTTGCCAAGAAAACCCCAAATGGGATCACGCAGAGTCAGACAGAACTGGAGCAAATGAACAACTACAGATCTTGACGGCATCAGATGGATGGATGGGGCAAAGACTCCAGGCCCAAGGACTAGAGAGGAGATGTACTCTGGTGGGTCTCCATCCATGACCAGCATCCTCATGAACTCCGTCAGGGAATGGGCAGGGATAAAGGAAGGGTTAAGCCAGCTCTGCAAAGCCCTGTTGGATAGGTGGAACATTACCGTGCAGCTCACAGGCTAATAAAATGATATTCATCTTATTGATGAAGCCCTGAGGGCTGCTGCATAGCCCTTTTTAAAGAAGATAAAAACCACAATTAAAAGACCTCCTCTGTGAGGGCAGACCCAGGGAGCCAATGAGCTCCAGAAGCCTGGGTCCTGCTGATCCTCAGTCCCTGGGTGAGCCCTGGACCTTCTCCTACCTCAGAACCCCACAGCTGTCTTTGTCCAGATTAGGGCTTGTCCTACACTCAGCCCCCTGCTCCACAGCTGTTGTAACCAGGCACTATGTGGTATGTGGTAAGGTCTGCTAGATTTGCAGTAAGAGGCCCTTCGAACCCTAGCTGCCACCTACTAATGGTGTGACCTTGGATGAGCCATTTAACTTCTCATCTGTAAAATGAGGAGATTGGCATGATTCCAGAAGACAGATGATGAAGTCATTCCTAACAGAAAGGTGACAAGCTTAGGGTACAGAATAGAGCGTATTTTTTAGATGTAACTGATCTAAGCTAGGTGCCCCAGTGGATAGAGTGTCTGGCTTGGAATCAGGGAGGTTCATCTTCCCAAGTTCAAATCTGGCCTCAGACACTTTCTAGCTGTATGACCTTGGGTGAATCACTCAACCCTGTTTACCTCAGTTTCCTCATCTGTAAAAGGAGCCAGAGAAGGAAATGTCAAACCATGATGCCTTACATCTCTAGCTTTGCTGTTCTCTGGGTGACCTTGGTGGAGCTGGACTCGATGATAGACTCTAAGATTCTGCTCAGCTCACAATTTAGGGTCCTGAGCCCCACTGGTCATTAGTTGAGGGGTTAGGGGAAATCACTTCACTTGCCCCATAGTTGTTGTTCCTTCTTTTTTTGTTCATCATTGTTTCATTTGTTCATCCTTTTTTTAAAGAAGTCGTTGTTGATGTTGTTGATGATGATAATGATGAAGAAGAAGAAGAAGAAGAAGAAGATGATGATGATGATGATGATGATGATGATGATGATAGGCAGGTTGGTGCAAGCCTGGAGTCAGGAACACCTAAGTTCAAATCCAGAATGGAACACATCTGAAAAGACTGAACAATACATGAATTTCTTTTGTGTGACTATACAGGTTTTGGTTTGTTTGTTTGTTTTTAAACCCCCCACCTTCAGTCTTAGAATCAATACTGTGTATTGGTTCCAAGGCAGATGAGAGGTAAGGGCTAGGCAATGTGAATTTTATATTACTCCACCCTACTTAGCCTAACAAAAATCAGGAATGTCTACACCCATACTTAAGGATTAAATATTTAGGAGGATGGCCTATGATAGACATGTGCTAGCAAAAGACAAATCAGAAATGACTGTCCCCTGGGCTGTCCTAAGCCAAGCTTGAGCCACCACTGGCACAAGTGAGATGCAGGAAGTGGCATAGAGAACTGCCTCTGGAGTTCCCATCACTTCCTGTGGAGAGGGCTAGACGCCATTTCGATCCTGGAACTCAAGTTTGGAGGAGCTCCTGCAAATAGCTTCCCTCAATTGGTCATGTGAGTGAAAAGGACTGATTCCCCTTTCCCTTGGCTCTCAGGGGAAGACTGCCCTTGGCCAAAACCCTTGAACTTTTTCCTGGTTCAGCCTGAGCCAGAGCAGTTTGAGTTAACACTCTCTCTCTCTCTCTCTCTCTCTCTCTCTCTCTCTCTCTCTCTCTCTCTCTCTCTCTCTCTCTCTCTCTCTTAATTTCTTCCTCCTGTTGTAATTAAATCACCATAAACTCCATTCTGACTTGAGTGTTTCATTTAGGATTTAAGAAATTAAATCTGTGGTGACAAAATAATGATTATATTCAGTCTCAACCCTAAATTTAACCTTTTATCTTTGAACTCTTTTCATGGAGAGGTAGCTCTGGCAGCAACTTTCTGAGCATTTCAGCATCTTGGTGTCTTTGAACTCCCTCTGGCACAGGCCAGGTAGGAGAAATCTTATACCTTCTTCTCTCTCTTCTCCTTAATTCCTTCCCTCTATATCAATTTAAATCATCATAAATTTCCAAACTGACTTGGGTATTTTATTTGGGATTTCCTCTGGCAACCAAATTAATTTAGATTAGGTCACAATCCTAAAATTATCCTTACAGCAATGAGGGTTCAATGACTTTGCCAGGGTCACATAACTTGGAAGTGTCTGAGACCACATTTGAACTTAAGACCTCCCATCTCTAAGCCTGGTTTCCCATCCTCTAAACCACCCAGTTGGCCCCTGTTTATTTGTTTTTAAACAAAGGTTTGGTTTTTCATTCTCTCATTGGGAAGAGAAAATAAATTTTAATTGAAAAGAATTTTTTTTCATGAAGGAGTAGGTGACATGGCTGCTAAGGGACTTTTCAGATATAATATTTCAACAAGGCATTCTAGAATTGGCTTCCAAGAGGGATCTAGATGGGGTTCCAAAGGGAATCTAGAAACCAGTCTAGAGGTTTGTAACCAAGACCATGAAAAGTGAAATATTGTGTTCAAGTCTACTCAGTTGATGTGTCAGAGGTAAAATTTGAACTCAGCCCCCCCCCTTCAATCTATTCATCCAAGAGGATAAATAAAAGAGCATAAGAGCATTTCAGGGGGCAGCTAGGTGGTACAGTGGATAGAGGGCCAGACCTAGAGTTGGGAGGACCTGGTTCAAATCTTTCCTCAGACTCTTCCTAGCTGGGTGACCCTGGGCAAGCCATGTAAACCTGTTTGCCTAGCCCTTGGCCTTCTGTCTTAGAATGGTACTAAAACAGAAAAGTAAGGTCTCAAAAAAAAAAAAGTTTCACTGAGAAAGTGACATCGCCACCTCGGGAGGCTGGGAGAAGATAAGAAGGGAGAATCAGAAAATGAACATAAAATTTACTATTTACAAACACAGCAACCAATCTAAGAAGCAAAGACCTTTGGTCATTTTCTTCTACTTAGCCTAAAGGCTCAACCTATGGATCTAAGCTCAGCCTTATTACATTAGTCATGAGCTTACAGAATAATGAGTCTGAAAAGGACACCCAGACTGGGCCCTAGAACTTCTGACTGTTGAGGCGACCCCCAGGAGTGGCCTGAGTCCAGGGCTCCTACCCTATGGAGATGTGGGGAGGGAGGAACAGGGACCACCTCTGCAGAGTCTTAGTGCTTTGGGTGCTCAGGTCTCCAGATCGCCCCTCTTCAGAGCAAAGAGCATGGAAATCTGACAGCCCCACACAAGCCTTTAGCCCCTAGAGACCAAAGGGCTAGTGTCCCAGGCCCTTCCTCCCTTTCTTTCCTTCCAAATGTTTGTGTTTCCATAAGGGGGCCATGGGTCAAGCTCCCACAGGACAAACAGTACCCAAAGAACCAGGAATAGGACAGACAGGTGGCCAGCCCCAAAATGGCATGGTGTCATGGAAAGAGAATATGGGATCATAGAATTGGAACTTGAAGGTCACTTAGAACTCAGAGGTCACCTAATCCATTTTACAGATAAAGAAACCAAGACCCTGAAAAGACAAATACTGTGTCCAAGGCTACTCAGTTGCCAAATGTCAGAGGTAAGATTTGAACTCGGGCCCCCTGGCTTCAAGTGTAATTTTCATTCTGCTGGCTCATATTATCTCTCATTCAGGCTGACTCTTGATTCTGCTAGTATACCTGTGGGATCTTAGATGATTTTCATTAACTCTCTAGACCTCAGTTTTGCCTAGATAAATTGGACTATATTCAAGGCAGCATAGTGTACTGAATAAAGTAAGGAAGACCTGGGTTCAAATCCTGCCCCTGACATTAATTATCAGAATCACCACCGGCAAATCATTCAGGTGTAAAATGAGGAATTTGGACTAGATGGCTTCTGGGTTCCCTTCCAGCATTAACCCGATGATTCCTCTGTTGTCTTCCTCCTCTTCTTCTTTCTCTTCTTCCTTTTCCACTTCTTCCTCTTCTCCCTTTTTCTCCTTCTCTTCTTTCTTCTTCTCCTTCTTCCCTTATTTTAAGACAGAAGGGCAAGAGCTAGACAATTGGGATTAAGTGACATGCCAAATCTGACAACTCAGATTTGAGCTCCAGGCCTGGATCTCTGTCTACTCTGTCACCTAGCTGCCTCAATTCCACTGTATTCTGATTTCTGGGGTTGGAGCATGAAGGATAAAGCACTGGAACCAGAGTCAGGAAGTCCTGAGCTTAAATCTTACCTTATACCTACTAGCACTGAGAATCTGGGCAAGTCCCTTAACTTCTCTTAATTTATTTTTTAATGCATAAAATTGATATTATAATAGCACCACCTACCCTCATTGGGAGGATCAAACAAGATAATGTTCATAAAGTACTTTACAAACCTTGTTCTTGTTATTCATTCTTGTCCAGCTCTTTGTTACCCTGCAGACCATACCATCCAGGGAGCTTTCTTGGCAAAGAGAGCCCAGTGCTTTGTCATCTCCTTCTCCAGCAGATTAAGGCAAACAAGGTGAAATGACTTGCCCAAGTGACTGAGGCCATGTTTAAACTCACGTCTTCCTGATCCTGATCCCAGGCACACCCAGCTGCTTCCTTTCAAACCTTAACTTAAAGTACTATGTAAATGCTGCTTATTTTCTAATAGTTCTTCTAAAAGCCGAAATTTTTTTTTAAACATTATTTTATTTGGTCGTTTTCATACATTATTCACTGGAAACAAAGATCGTTTTCTTTTCCTCCCCTTCCCCCCCCCCTGCCTTTCCCTCTCCCAACGCATGATTCCACTGGTTATCACATGTGTTCTTGACTCGAACCCATTTCCCTGTTGTTGGAATTTGCATTATAGTGTTCATTTAGAGTCTCTCCTCAGTCTTATCTCCTCCAACCCTGTAGTCAAGCAGTTGTAAAAGCCGAAATTTTATGACTTGACAACACCCTGAAACCTTTAGGGAGGTGAAGGGGTTGAGCTCTCTCCTCATCACCCTCTCTGGCCCAGACTACGGACAGCTTCCCCTCTAGAAGGTGCATGACAGAGGAGAGGGAAGAGGAGTCTGCCCATGATGGGACAAGCCTTCCTTCTGTCAATGCTAGGGAAGCCTTGCCCCTCAAAAATCTCGCAGGCCCAAGAGGTAGAGGAAGAAAAAGAATTCTCCAGAACTAAGAAGGGATATAGATAGATAGAAAGATAGACAAATCAGCATAGAAATAGATAGATATTTACATATCTATAATAGAAAGAAAGAAAGAAAGAAAGAAAGAAAGAAAGAAAGAAAGAAAGAAAGAAAGAAAGAAAGAAAGAAAGAAAGAAAGAAAGAAAGAAAGAAAGAAAGAAAGAAAGAAAGAAAGAAAGAAAGAAAGAAAGAAAGAAAGAAAGAAGAAAGAAAGAAAGAAAGAAAGAAAGAAAGAAAGAAAGAAAGAAAGAAAGAAAGAAAGAAAGAAAGAAAGAAAGAAAGAAAGAAAGAAAGAAAGAAAGAAAGAAAGAAAGAAAGAAAGAAAGAAAGAAAGAAAGAAAGAAAGAAGAAAGAAAGAAAGAAAGAAAGAAAGAAAGAAAGAAAGAAAGAAAGAAAGAAAGAAAGAAAGAAAGAAAGAAAGAAAGAAAGAAAGGAAGGAAGGAAGAAAGAAGGAAGGAAGGGAGGGAGGAAGGAAGGAAGGAAGGAAGGAAGGAAGGAAGGAAGGAAGGAAGGAAGGAAGGAAGGAAGGAAGGAAGGAAGGAAGGAAGGAAGGAAGGAAGGAAGGAAGGAGGGAGGGAAGGAAGGAAGGGAGGAAGGAGGGAAGGAAGGAAGGGAAACAAAGACAGACAGACAGCAGGATAGATAGATAGATAGATAGATAGATAGATAGATAGATAGATAGATAAAAATAATGGATATATAATCAGGCAGATGAACAGAGAGATGGATATGAAGGATAGATAGATGGAGATAGATAATCAGAAAGAGAAATGTGTGAGAAATTAATGTGATAAAGAGATATTTGTATAGCTATATCTAGAAAAATAGATGGAGATATATTGCTATCTAGCGAGGTAGAGAGATATCTCTCTCTACATATCTATATTTCTCTATATATCTAGATAAATATAGAATACATATATCAGGCAAAGGTCTGAGTAAAGACAACCAGAACCTGGAGCTCTATTTTGGAGTCTCTCTGTTCAAGGAAGGATTAGGGTGGAAGGCGGTAAGGGAAAAGGATCATCATTTGTACATTCTCTACCCAGCCTAAGAAAGGAGCTGATGGTGAGCTTCTGCTAATATTTGCAGTCTCATCTTTTAAAAGGGCCACCCTCACCCCTTTACCTGAATCTTGGATATTGGCATCCTAGATCTCATCATTAGTGGGTTTTTTTTCATTATTTCCCTGGATATCCTTGATCTTTTGTTATTCCAAATGAACTTTGTTTGTTTTTTTCTAAATCAGTAAAGAAATATTTTGGGAGTTCCATGGGTATGGCACTAAAGAGATAAATAAGTTTGGGTAGGATGGTCATTTTTATTATATTGGCTTGTCCTATCCATGAGCAGTTAATGTTTTTCCAATTGCTCAAGTCTAGTTTTAGTTGTGTGGAGAGTGTTTTGTAGTTGTGCTCATATAGTTCCTGTGTTTGTCTTGGGAGATAGATTCCTAGGTATTTTACTTTATCTAAGGTGATTTTGAATGGGATTTCTCTTTCTAGTTTTTGCTGCTGAGCTGTGTTGGAGATATATAAAAATGCTGATGACTTATGTGGGTTTATTTTGTATCCTGCAACTTTGCTAAAGTTGTTGATTATTTCAGCTAGCTTTTTGGTTGAATCTCTAGGATTCTTTAAGTAGACCATCATGTCATCTGCAAAGAGTGATAACTTGGTCTCCTCCTTGCCTATTTTGATGCCTTCAATTTCTTTTTCTTCTCTAATTGCTACTGCTAGTGTTTCTAATACAATGTCAAATAGTAGAGGTGATAATGGGCATCCTTGTTTCACTCCTGATCTTATTGGGAATGCATCTAGTTTATCCCCATTGCAGATGATATTAGCTGATGGTTTTAGATATATACTGTTTATTATTTTTAGGAACGACCCTTCTATTCCTATGCTTTCTAGTGTTTCTAATAGGAATGGGTGTTGTATTTTATCAAATGCTTTTTCTGCGTCTATTGAGATAATCATGTGATTCTTGTTGACTTGCTTGTTGATGTGGTCAATTATTTGGATGGTTTTCCTAATATTGAACCAGCCCTGCATCCCTGGTATACATCCTACTTGATCATGGTGGATGACCCTTCTGATCACTTGCTGGAGTCTTTTTGCTAGTATCCTATTTAAGATTTTTGCATCTATATTCATTAGGGAGATTGGTCTATAGTTTTCTTTCTTTGTTTTTGAACTGCCTGGTCTTGGAATCAGTACCATGTTTGTGTCATAAAAGGAGTTTGGTAGAACTCCCTCTTTGCTTATTATGTCAAATAGTTTGTATAGTATTGGGATTAACTGTTCTCAGAATGTTTGATAGAATTCACTGGTGAATCCATCAGGCCCTGGGGATTTTTTCTTAGGAAGTTCTTTGATGGCTTGTTGGATTTCATTTTCTGATATGGGATTATTTAAGAATTCTATTTCTTCTTCTGTTAGTCTAGGCAGTTTGTATTTTTGTATATATTCATCCATATCACCTAAATTGGTGTATTTATTGCCATATAATTGGGCAAAGTAATTTTTAATGATTGCTTTAATTTCCTCTTCATTGGAGGTGATGTCCCCCTTTTCGTCTTTGATGCTGTTAATTTGCTTTTCTTCTTTCATTTTTTAATTAGATTGACCAGTACTTTGTCTATTTTGTTTGTTTTTTCAAAGTACCAGCTTCTTGTCTTATTTATTAAATCAATAGTTCTATCACTTTCGATTTTATTAATTTCTCCCTTAATTTTTAGGATTTCTAGTTTGGTTTTCTGCTGGGGGGTTTTAATTTGGTTGCTTTCGAGTTTTTTTATTTGCATTTCCAATTGATTGATCTCTGCTGTCCCTAGTTTGTTGATATATGCACTCAGGGATATGAATTTACCTCTGATTACCGCTTTGGCTGCATCCCAAAAGGTTTGAAAGGATGTCTCACCATTGTCATTTTCCTCGATGAAATTATTAATTGTTTCTATGATTTCTTCTTTAACTAAACGATTTTGGAGTATCATATTGTTTAATTTCCAATTAGTTTTTGATTTGGTTTTCCATGTACCATTACTGATCATTATTTTTATTGCCTTGTGATCTGAAAAGGCTGCATTTATTATTTCTGCTTTTCTGCATTTGTGTGCCATGTTTCTGTGACCTAATGTATGGTCAATCTTTGTGAATGTGCCATGTGGTGCTGAGAAGAAGGTGTATTCCTTTTTATCCGTATTTATTTTTCTCCATATGTCTATTAATTCTAATTTTTCTAAGATTTCATTCACTTCTTTTACCTCTTTCTTATTTATTTTTTTATTTGATTTATCTAAATTTGATAATGGTTGGTTTAAGTCTCCCACTAATATGGTTTTACTGTCTATTTCTTCCTTCAATTCTCCTAGTTTCTCCATTAAAAATTTGGGTGCTATATTATTTGGTGCATACATGTTGATTAGTGATATTTCCTCATTATCTAAAGTCCCTTTTAACAAAATATAATTTATCTTGGTGTAAGGTGTGAGGTGTTGATCTAAACCTAATCTCTCCCACACTGTCTTCCAATTTTCCCAGCAGTTTTTATCGAATAGTGAATTTTTATCCCAAAAGCTGGGATCTTTGGGTTTATCGAATACTGTCTTGCTAAGGTCTCTTGCCCCCAGTCTATTCCACTGATCCTCCTCTCTGTCTCTTATCCAGTACCAAATTGTTTTGATGACTGCTGCTTTGTAATATAGTTTAAGGTCTGGGACTGCAAGGCCCCCATCATTTGTGTTTTTTTTTCATTATTTCCCTGGATATTGGCATCCTAGATCTCAAAGCCATCTTTTTTTTTTTTTTTACAAATAGTCCTTGCAAAATTCTAATATCCCTTTAAGGGATAAGGGATTTTTTTTTTAGTCTTTGAGTTTATTTATTTAATTAATTAATTTAGAATATTTTTCCATGGTTACATGATTCATGTTCTTTCCCTCCCTTCCTCCCACCCTTCTCCCATAGCCAGCAAGCAATTCCACTGGGTATTACATGTATCCTTGATCAGAACCTATTTCCATATTATTGACATTTGCACTAGCATGATCCTTTAGAGTCTACATCCCCAATCATATCCCCATCAACCCATGGGATCAAGCAGTTGTTTTTCTTCTGTGTTTCTACTCCCACAATTCTTTCTCTAGATGCGGATAGTATCTTTCTCATAAGTCCCTCAGAATTGTCCTGGATCATTGCATTGCTGCTAGTAGAGAAGTCCATTACATTTGATTGTACCACAGTGTATCAGTCTACAATGTTCTCCTAGTTCTGCTCCTTTCACTCTGCATCACTTCCTGGAGGTTGTTCCAGTCTCCATGGAATTCCTCCACTTTATTATTCCTTTGAGCACAATAGTATTCCATCACCAACATATGCCACAATTTGTTCAGCCATTCCCCAATTGAAGGGCAGCCCCTCATTTTCTAATTTTTTGCCACCACAAAGAGCACAGCTATGAATGTTCTTGTACAAGTCTTTTCCCTTATTATCTCTTTGGGGCATAAACCCAGCAGTGGTACAAAGCCATCTATTCTATCCTCTTCTTTTTTTACAAAGGAGGAAATTGAAGCCTGAGAGACATGCCTAATCCCAACTGCTCAGCCCCCTTGAAGTGATCATTTGGTGATCATAGTGTCATTGGGTTAGAGGTAGAAGAAACCCCAAAGGCTATCTAGTCCAACTCCTCCATATCACAGATGGCCTAGGGAAGGTAAGTGAATTGCCAAAAGTCACACAGAACGTCCACCCCAGAGGCAGGATTTGAATTCAAGTTCCTTGATTAGAGATAATGCTTTTTCTAATCTCCGAATTCTCACAGTGGGCAGGGGCAACCCAATCTCCAATACAATCCTAGAATAAATCAGTAAGTCCATCAGCCAAGGAATCACTAGAGGGCTGAGTTTTACCACTTTCAGCATGACTGTGGATGGGGCCTCAGTTTCTCCCTTAGTGTAACCTCCTGATCTCTGACATCCTTTCCAGCTCTAGATAGGGCACCTGGCTGAAAGGAGTTCTGGGTTCTTTCTCTGATAGTAGAAGCAGAGTGAAGAATTCCTACCAGCAGCCCCACACTCACCCTAACAACCGCTGAGTAACCCAAGGTTGAAACTAAGTCATCCATAAATAGCCCTTGCAATAGGGAGTAACCCCAAGCTCCCAGTCTCCAAAGCTCAAATTCAGAAGAGGGCCTGGGAGTCTGGTCCATCTTTTGATGCCCTTCTGGCATGCATAGCTGAGCAATTTGGCAAAAATCCTTATACCTTCTCCCATACTAAGACTATGCATACAGAAGAGGATTGAGCATGGAATCAAAGTCTTTTCTTCTTTTTTTTAAAATCCTTACCTCCCTTCTTAAAATCAAAACTATCAGTTCCAAGACAAAAGAGTAATAAGGGCAAGGCAACTGGAGTTAAACGACTTGCCCAGGGTCACATAGCTAGGAAGTGTCTTTGACAGTATTTGAACACAGGCCTTCATGACTTCAGGTCAATCCCTCTAACACTCTGCTGCCTAGATGAGGAAATACTAAGAGATTAAGTGATTGTGTAGAGGGTCACACTGCTGCTCAGGGTCTGAGGAAGGTTGCAGCTCAGATATTTCTAATGAGAAATCCAAGGTACATTCATTACACCATGATGTTCCACCTCTAAGTTCCTCTGGGGCTCACACTTTCCAGTCTTAAGCAGCCTGCCAGGAAGGATGGGGAACAGATTCCAACCACCTTCCCATGTTTCCTGCCCATGGCTCTGCCCAAGTCAGCTCTCCCCAGGGCCCTGGCCAAATAACAGGGGCTGAAGAAGGGGGACAAGACCCAGAGGTTACCAGCAGAAATACCTATCCAGGAGCTGGCTCTGGCTTTCCTCCATGCCTTAATTCTTGAAACGGCAGACCTGCCTACTGCAATCACGTTTCCAATCACCCAGAGAGGCCCCGATGACCCCCGGCTGGGGAAACTGCTTAGAGATGTAAGTGGTGTTGAAGAGCTTAACTCTCCCACTCAAAAAGCAATTTGCCACCAGAATAGACTATTTGGGGCTGCAAAGAAGAAGGAGAGTGTTGGGGGGAGGCAGAAAGAGAACAGTGATGCCCAGGAAAGAAGACCTAGAATAAGGATTTTTGAAGGATTGTCTCCATCCCCTCCCCTGGGCACAATCCAGTCCCCGTTCTATTCTTCCTGTTTTTATTGTTCAATCATTTCAGTCATGTCCCACTCTCCATGACCCCATTTGGAGTTTTCTTGGCAAAGAAACAATTTCCTTTTCCAGCTCATTTTACAGATGAGGATACTGAGGCAAACGGGGTGAAGTGACTTGCCCAGGGTCATACAACTAATAAGTTTGTGAAGCCAAATTTGAACTTGAGAAAATGAGTCTTCCTGACTCCAGACCCAGTGCTCTATCGACTGCACCACCTGGCTGTCTTTCTTCTTATGGGCCAGATTTAAAATCTGCTGGAAATCAGAGCACCTAAACTCTGTCACCAGCATTTCTATTGCCTGACCTTGGACAAGTCCCTTAGCCTTCCTCATAATGTCACTAATTCCCAGGGATACTAAGGAGAAAGCTGAGGTGACGAGGAGGAACCCCTCTTTGAGCAAGTAGAGAGAAAGACTCTGTCCTGCAAAGGATCAGTGCATCATAGATCTAGAACTGTAGGAAATGACAGAAAGCATCCAGTCCAACCCCTCCCCGCCCCCAATTTTACCAATAAGGAAACTGAGGCCCAAGCATAACAATTACATTCATATGGGGAATAAGTGTCAGAGATGGGATTTGAAAACAGATCCTCTGACCTGAGCCAGAGCTCCCTCTCAAGGGTTTTTTGTCCTGGAGACTAGCACTGAGGCCACCCATTTTCCAAAGTCTTTCATGTGACATGAAGCATTCATCTGCAGGGTTTTTTCCATTCTCTTAGAAGGCCCACCCAGGAAATCTGGAACAACATGTAAAGGATATATAGCCCAGGAAACTGAGGCCAGTTCCTCACTTGAGGCACACAACTCATACTTAGAAAATAAAATTGTTAGAGTTAGTTAAGTGGTGTAATAGATAACTGTAAACCTAAAAAGCACTTCTATGAAAAGGCAGCTAGGTAGTGCAGTGAATAGAGCACTGGCACTGGAGTCAGAAATCCCGAGTTTGAATTCAGTCTTAAAACCTTACTAATGCTGGCCCCAAGCATTTCCTAGATGTGCAACCCTGGGCAAGTCACATAACACCAAAGACCTATCCTTTACTACTCTTCTTTCTGCCTCAGAACCAATTCTTAGTATCAATTCTAAGACAGAAGGTAAGGGTTTTTAAGAAAAGGAAAGGAAAGGAAGGAAGGAAGGAAGGAAGGAAGGAAGGAAGGAAGGAAGGAAGGAAGGAAGGAAGGAAGGAAGGAAGGAAGGAAGGAAGGAAGGAAGGAAGGAAGGGAGGGAGGGAGGGAGGAAAAGAAGGAAGGAAGGAAAAGAAGGAAGGAAGGAAGGAAGGAAGGAAGGAAGGAAGGAAGGAAGGAAGGAAGGAAGGAAGGAAGGAAGGAAGGAAGGAAGGAAGGAAGGAAGGAAGGAAGGAAGGAAGGAAGGAAGGAAGGAAGGAAGGAAGGAAGGAAGGAAGGAAGGAAGGAAGGAATAGATTTGGAGTTGAGGAACCTGTATTCAAGTCAAGTTAACAAATATTTATTTTGCCCTTCAGTTGTGTACAACTCTTTGCGACCCCTTTTGTGGTTTTCTTGGCAAAGATACTAGAGTGGTCAGCACATAGATCCCTGTACCAATGAAATCCCAGCTTTAGGGAGGGAAGGAGGGAAGGAATGAAGGAACAAAGGAACGGAAAAAGGAATGAACGAAAGAATAAAGAAACAAAGGAACTTGGTAGCAGCATGACCCTAGGCAAGTCACTTTACCTTGATCTGTCCCAGTTTTTTAACCTATAAAATGGGTATAATAATGCCCCCTTCCTTCCAGGGCTATATAAATGCTAGTTATTATGTTATTATTAAAAGGAGTGAAATGAAAAAGGTCCTTAAATAAACCACTTGTTCTGAAGATTTTGTAGATATAAAATAGAGATATATAACTTATACATATAAATACATTAGTCAAATCACTTTGATTCTATTTCCTCCTCCATAAAATAAGGCTAGACTACTTAAAGTCCTTTCCAGTTCCAGCTTTCTAAATTCCAAATTCCCTTTTAGCTCTAGCCTTCCATGTTCTCAGTTCTCAGGTTCTCTGTTCTAAGACCCCGCCCAAGTCTAACACTGTATATTCCAAGATTGCTTTCTGCTCTTACATTCTGTGTTCCAAGGTCCCCTGCAGCTCTAATATTCCATGGTTTGGGGCGGGTAGGTGGCTCAATAGATAGAAGGTGATGGGTTCAAATTTGACCTCAGATACTCCTTAGCTGTGTGACCCTGGGCAGGTCACTTAATTCCCATTGCCCAGCCTTGACTTCTCTCTTCTACCTTAGAACTAATACACAGTATTGATTCTAAGATAGAAGGTAGGAGTTTAAAGCACATACATATGTGCAAATGTGTATACACACATATACACACACACCACACATAGTCTATGAGTTCAACTGTCTACATTCTAAAAATGGAGCAGAGGAGAGTTTGTTGATTCTAGTCATAGTCCCCAAGTTTAAAGTCTCTATACTACCTATGTGAATTTGAGCAAAGTTTGAGCCTCAGTTTCCTTTTCTGTAAAATGAAGATATTAGATTCA
This sequence comes from Monodelphis domestica, assembly GCF_027887165.1. NCBI lineage: Eukaryota > Metazoa > Chordata > Mammalia > Didelphimorphia > Didelphidae > Monodelphis > Monodelphis domestica. The sequence continues at coordinate 209,617,860 of NC_077233.1, read as the reverse complement.
AAGGCCTTTGAGAACCCTTTGTGGAGATCCAAGGGCAAATTACCAGAAGCATATCTCTCATTTCTGATTATTATACCACACAACCTCCCAAGGGAGGGGACTGGACACAATAGGCAGAGAGGAGCCGGTGAGGGCCCATCCTCCCAGGCATGCTTCCACCTTTCTAGGATCTAAGGTTTTATACTCTAGGATTCCATGATCAAGTAAAAGTATGATTTGCATCGGGTTTTCACCACAAAGACACAAAATGTCTTTCCTTGAACAGACAGACCCTGGTAGGTCCTGGGTGACCCTACCCCTAGGCTTCAGGACAGAATAGACATCTCAAGGCATCCAAAGATTTCTAAGAGGTAGGACCACAGGGAAAAAGAAATAAGGGAGAGCATTCCCCCATTCAGCATAAATCTTGTTGCCAGGACTCCCATGATGCATTTCTAGGTCTCATCATTCTCCATTACACTGACGGAAATTGGAGTCAGTCAATCAAATCACTGCATGGCTGACGCCTCCTTATTGACTAAAGATAAAAGGCATAAATCTTCAACCACGTACCAAGCAGCCTATCTTTCAGTCTACTCTTTCCTTAAGAAATGGGAAGCTGGCCTTCAGTTGGCCATGGCCAAGGACTCAGTGGTTCAGTCTAGTGACCAAAATACAACTATTTCCAAACTCATTGCTGCCTTGAAAAGTGGCAAAGAACCTCCAAAAGCAAAGGGCAAGTCCCCTTCCTAATATGTGATATAGTAGAAAGAATATCTGCTCTTCCCCTCCCCTGAAGATACATAGAGTTGTACCATGTATGCTGCCATTGTACTCTCCACACTCCCAAAGCCTTGTCATCCACCTTTAGGACTACCAAATCCTTCCATTTGCTTTGCAGCTGAACCTTCTTATCTACATTGTTTCTACCATTAGAGGGGCAGCTGGGTGGTACAGTGGATAAAGAAACTCAGACACTTACTAGTTGTGTGACTTCACCCTTTTTGCCTCCATTTTCTCTGGAGAAGGAAATGGCAAATCACTCCAATATTTTTGCCATAAAAATCCCAAAATGGGGTCACAAAGGGTCAGACATGACTGAACGGGGAGGGGGGGGGGGGCCGCAGCGGGTGGCTCAGTGGACTGAGAGCCAGGCCTAGAGATGGAAGATTGGTTGGGCTATGTGGCCCTGGACAAGTCACTTAAACCTCATGGCCTAGCCTTTACCATCAAAAGGTAAGGGTTTTGTTTGTCTTTTTTAATTAAAAAAAATAATTAAAAATTTTTAAAGAACAGGAATTTTTAAAAAATAAAATAAAATAAGAAAGAATAAGGACTGCCTTGATTCTTTCTTGTATCCTCAGGCAAAAGTGTTCAACAAATAGTACATATTTAATAAATGCCTTTTTTCATTCATTTACCTTAGGAATGTGAATTATTATTGTTATCATTACTATTGTACAGCTTAGGGGACAAAGTGAAGACAGAGGCTGGGTTTAGAGCCAGGAAGACCTGAGTTCAAATTCAGATACTTACTAGCTCTGTGGCTTTGGACAAGTCACTTAACCTCTCTCTGCTTGAGTCTCCATAACTGTAAAATGGAGATAGCACCTACCTCACATGGTTTTTGTGCCTAACATAGTGCCTAATAAATGTTTATATCCTTTCACTGTCCTGTAGGCTGTCTATACACTATTTTCAGGACACTAGCAGACCTGGCCCAAATCCTTACCCCTAAACAAACCACCTGACTATTGCCACTTCTCCCTAGGCTCTGTGCCAAGTGTCTGCATCCCCAGAAGGAAACCGCTAACGCCTGACTCCACCGTGCTGAGCAGTCAGTGGAAGGAACAGAATTCCCCTTGGGGGCTCTTTTCAACCGGGTAATTGTTAAATGCAATGTTCTATACATCTCACAAGCTTGTGACACATTTCTTGAAACCTATATTATAATAAACGCTGGGAGGAGAGACCAGGCTTACTAATGGGTCTCTGGGATCTCAGCACTGGCACCAAGCTGGAAAACAGAGCAATCCTACCTGTCCCTACAAGCACAGGATTGATGGGTAACAATTGCTCTTAGCCAGGACAAGAGAAAGGAAGAAATCTTTGGGGGTTTGATAGGGGAATCTGGGCTTTCTGGTCAACTTAACTGGCTCTGTCTCTGGGCAGCAGCAAAATTGTCCACAGCACAGAGATCTGTTTATAAGCTCCCTAAGGACAAGAATGTCAACATTCTTCCCACCCTCCAAGTCCTCGCTTCAATGCCATCTCTTCACGAAGCGTCCCACCATTCCCTCAATCAGAAATCCTCTTTTCTAGACCTGAAGCCCCTGCTCCTCTTATGATATAGTCAAGTCCCCATGTTCCATGATCCCAGTTTTTTAATTGGTAGGGAGGGACCTTAGAAGCTATAATAATCCAGCCCTCTTATTTTGCATATGAAAAAGCTGAGGTCCAGAGAAGTTATATGACTTCCCCAAGGTCACATAGCTAGTAAGTGAGGCTTATCTCCTGCTCTTTGGAGGCAGGGACCATGGCATTAATTTCCAAATACCTGTATTGCTGAGTACAGGTCCCTGATTGAGTGAACAGTCCTCTACAATCTTCCTTTCTTCCTACTATTCTCTTCCACATCCTCTGTGTGTTTTTTTTTAAACCCTTATCATCTGTCTTAGAATCAATACGGTTTATTGGTTCCAAGGCAAGAGAGGTAAGGGCTAGGCAATGAGGCTTAAGTGATTTGCCCAGGATCACATAGGTGAGAAGTGTCTAATGTCAGATTTATACCCAGGACCTCCTGTCTCTAGTTCTGGCTCTCAATCCACTGAGCCACTCAGCTGCCACCCACGTCCTCTGTTTTTTTCAGCCCAAATTCTCTATCTCCCTAAAAAATATGTTCTGTGTTATCCTACCTCTATGCCTTTATCCTGCTTAGAAATTATCTGGTGAGTCCAACCCTCTTAGTTTTCACATTAGAGAACTAAAACCAAGAGAACTTAAGTGAATTTATCATCATTACAAAGGGAGTAAGAAGGAGAATTAGGATTTGAACAAGGCCTTCCAATGTCAGGCCTAATATGAGAGAGAGAGAGAGAGAGAGAGAGAGAGAGAGAGAGAGAGAGAGAGAGAGAGAGAGAGAGAGAGAGAGAGAGAGAGAGAGAGAGATTTAACCTTTATCTTCTATCTTAGAATCAATTCTAAGACAGAAGAGTAGCCAGCTAGGTTGCTCAGTGGATAGAAAACCAGACCCAGAAAAAGGAGGTCCTGAGTTCAAATTTGACCTCAGACACTTTCTAGCTATATGACCCTGGGCAAGTCACTTAATCAAAATGGCCTAGCCCTCCCTGCTCTTCTGCCTTGGAACAAATATTTAGTTAGATTTTTAGATTAGATTTTAAGACAGAAGGCATGGGTTAAAAAAAAAGAAGAATGATCAGGGCTAGGCAATCATGGTTAAATGACTTGCCCAGGGTCACACAACTAGGAAGTATCTGAGGCTAGATTTGTACCCAGGTCCTCCCAACTCCATGCCTGGCTTTCACTCTATCCCCAATACTCTTTATAGTAGGGATTTGCCCTAACCAGCTTTACCCAGCAGACCAATTGCTAAATTTTCAGTCTAAGCATTTACAACTCAGAAATCAGCTATCACTACAAATCAGAACTTGATTTATTATTTTCTCAATTGTCTAGTCTTAAAAAAAATGGCACTAATGCACATTAAACTGAAAAATGTGCGTATCATGCATTTTTTCCCCAGAGAGCCAGGTTGTTAACCATTTAACAGAACACCTTCATTTTGCTCTATAAACATGGCTTGAGCCCAGCAGGAGTGCAATAAAAGGTTCAGGAAATAAAAGCATCTCCAGACTGGAGGCTAATAATAATGATAATAAGAACTGGCATTTATACAGCACTAAGGTTTGCAAAGTGCTTTTCGTCCATTATCTCCTTTGAACCTCAACAACACCCCTGACTATCCTGGCCAATGAGATTCTCCTCTCTGTGCCACATGCCCTACCTTTACCTGTTGAAGATCTGCTCATTCTTTTTTATAATTAATTAATTTTTTGTTAACATTAGACTCCCTTCCTCCCCCACACTAAAGAAGGCATCACTTAACAAAAAGATATAGATAGACTGACAGACACAGACAGACAGATGATAGGCAGATAGATAGATAGAAATAGATTAGATAGACAGACAGACTAGGCAATCATGGTTAAGTGACTTGCCCAGGGTCACACAGCTAGGAAGCATCTGACACTAGACATATATATATATGGAGAGAGAAATGGATAGGTGGATGGATAGATATATCGACAGACAGAAAGATAGATAGATATAGATATAGATATAGATATAGATATAGATATAGATATAGATATAGATATAGATATAGATATAGATATAGATATAGATATAGATATAGATATAGATATAGATATAGATATAGATATAGATATAGATATAGATATATAACTATGTCTTACTGGATTCTATTTATCAGTTCTTTCTCCAGACATGGACATACACAAGTTATTCTTCAATCAATATTTCTGTTGTATATAGAATGTTCTCTTGATTCACTTTTCATAATTTTACAAAGGTCTTTTCATGGATTTTTTAAATTAACCTGCTCAGTTGCATCTAGGTGACTTGGTGGATAGAGATCCAGGCCTACAGATGAGAGGTCCCAGTTTCAAATCTGGCCTCAGACGCTTCCTAGTTGTATGACCCTGGGCAAGTCACTTAACCCCTATTGCCTGGCCCTTACTTGATACTAAGACGGAAGGTAAGGATATAAGTAAATTAATCAGTGATGCTTGAATTGAACTGAAGGGAACCAAGAAGGCTTCTACCATGGTCCTTGCTCACTCAGGCAGAGCTAGGCCTATGTAAGCACCCAGTATAGATGGTTTGATGTGTTGAATGCTCAACATTCCATGACTCCTAGAGTTGGAGAATGGCTTCCAGAGTAACTATTAACACCCTCTTTCCTCAGTCACTAGGTTTAAAAAAAGACTAGACAAATCTCTGGCCTCATCAAGGAACTTTTAACGAATGAGTTTTCCACTTGGGTAGGATTCCTTGTCTCTCCGCCTCCCGCCTCCGACGGGGTCTGTTGCATTTTTAATGTGACTTGATGTGGCTATTAAGGCTGTAATTGAAACAGAGGCCTCACCCAGCTTTGTCAGGAGGGGCTTTGTCAGATTTCAGCCATCCAGAGGCATTGATCATATCAGTTTCTCTGATGTAAGCCCTTCCTGAGACCCCCGCCATCTCCCCAGTGTCTCTCTGGCTCAAAGCCTAGCATGGATTAAAGCTCCCTGTTAGTTTCTTCAGAGGAAGCTGAGGGTGGGGAGAGCAGGAGGCCAGGACCACTTCCTTCACTGAATCTTCCTTGATTTCCTTCCTCATCATCATCCCCACTAAAATCCTCTTCATATTTTCTTTTTATTTTTTTAATCCTTATCTTCTATCTTAGAATCAAGACTGTGTATTGGTTCCAAGGCAGAAGAGGGGTAAGGGCTAGGCAATGGGGGTTAAGTGACTTGCCCAGGTTCACACAGGTAGGAAGTGTCTAAGGCCACATTTGAACCCAGGACCTCCCATCTCTAGGCCTGTCTTTCAATCCACTGAGCCACCAGCTGCCCCCTTCCTCACTATTTTCTTATATCACTTTGATAACTCATCTTCTCATCCCCAAATCCACTTCCAGAAATCCCCAGCCCTCGCCCCTCTCATTCTCAGTCTTTGGAATTCCATGGATATCAGACTTTAAGTAGATGAGGGAAGTGGTAATAGAAAAGAGATTCTAGATGCAGTAATCCTAGCACTGTCCCTTATCCACCGTGTGAGCTCTAGCAAGTCTGACTTTCCATCGACTCATCTGTCATATAAGAAGTTAAACCAAACGAGCTCTAAAGTCCATCTCAACTCACATTTCCTGTAGTTCTAGGGTTTCTCCAAGAAGATATGGGAATAGGAGGAAAGGAAAAGAGGGAAGAGAGAGGTCAAAAGAGAGAGGAGAGTAAAAGGAGAAAGGGGAGAAAGGGGAAGAAAAAAGGGGAAGAGAGAAGGGGGTGAAGGGAGAAAAAGACAGAAAAAGCATTTAAGGGCCAACTCAGTTTCCCCTTCCCGTCCCAGAGCTCAGCTACCTTGGTTTTTGTCTCATTCTCTCCTGCTCATGAGACCATACAGATTCCTAAGGTGGGTAGAGGAAGCCAGGGGCACAAAGTGGGACATGAGGCCTGCAAACCTAGGCCAAGGCAATTCTGTGGGGCTGCCTCCTCTTAACCTTCTTTCCCTGCTTTTTAAAACCCTTACTTTCTGTTTAAATATCACTTCCAAAGCAGAAGGACACTAGGGGTTAGGGAATACATAGCTGGGAAATTTCTGAAATCAGATTTGAACTCAGGACCTTCTGTCTCTAGACCTGGCTCTCTAACCAATGAACCACCTAGCTGCCCTCCCCCCACTCCCTTCCCTTTAATTCAAGGAACATTGTCCTTTCCATTTGTTCTATAACACAGCCTTGAAGATAAATGTTATTATGTTTGATCTGCTGAAATCAAATACAATTTCTCTTTTAACTACAAAATTACCTTGTGTCTATTTTGTATCTACTTTCTATGTACATGTTTCCCTAATAGAATATAAGCTTCCCATGGGCAAAGATAGAGCCTTTTTTTTCTTTGTATAACCAGAGCTTAATACAGTCCCTAGCACACAGGGAGTGCTTTAAAAATGCTTGCTGATTAACAACTTTGAAAAATAGCAGTAGTGGGGCAGCTAGGTGGCTCATTAGACAGAGAGTCAGGCCTGGAGACAGGAGGTCCTGGATTCAAATCTGGCTTTAGATACTTCCTAGCTGTGTAACCCTGGACAAGTGATAAACCCTCATTGCCTAGCCCTTACCACTCTTCTGCCTTGGAATTAATACTTATCATAAATTCTAAGAGAGGAAGTAAGGGAAAAGAAAAGAAGGGAGAAAGGGAGAAAGGAAGGAAGGAAGGAAGGAAGGAAGGAAGGAAGGAAGGAAGGAAGGAAGGAAGGAAGGAAGGAAGGAAGGAAGGAAGGAAGGAAGGGAGGGAGGGAGGGAGGGAGGGAGGGAGGGAGGGAGGGAGGGAGGGAGGAAGGGAGAGGGAGGGAGGGAGGAAGGGAGGGAGGGAGGGAGGGAGGGAGAAAAAGAATAAGAGAATAGAAAAAGAGAGAAACAGACAAACAAAAGGAAGGAAGGAATAGTAGTTCACGTTTCTTTATCAGTTTTGATGTTTGGTCATGGTAAATTTTTCATGACCCCCTTTGGGTTTTCTTGGCAAAAATACTGGAGTGGCTTGCTGTTTCTTTCTCCAGATCCTTTTACAGATGAGGAAATTGAGGCAAGTAGGGTTAAGTGAATTACCAGAGTGATATAGCTCAGAAGTGTCTGAGGCTGGATTTGAACTCAGAAAGATGTGTCTTCCTGACTCCAGGCCCAGCACTCTAGCCACTGCACCCCTTAGCTGCCTCTATCACCTTAAGGGTCACAAAAACTCTCAACACAGCTCCTTGAGTTGGGGTGCAGATAAAAGAGCACTAGATTTTGAGTCTGAGAATTTGGCTTCCAGTCCCTGGTTAGTAATTTAGTAGCTGGGTGACCTCAGGCCAGTGTCTTTACCTCTCTAGGCTCCTTGTCCTCAGGCATAAAAGGAGGGAGTTGGGATTCGTGCCATTCAAGGGCCCTTCCAGTCGAAGTCCAACAGTTTGCCAGTTTGCTGCTGCCTTGAGGAAGAAGCTTCACCAAAGGCTTAGTGACATGCCCTCCTCCACTTCGGACTTCCCACTTTCTCCATGACACTCCGCTCCTTCCAAGGCCGCGCGGTTATCCTAAATCCAGAAATCACTCCTATTTCTCTCCAATCTCTCTCTGTCTCTTTCCATAGCCAGACCAGAACACAGGGGCATGCGAGCTATGTTCAGGGGCCACAGCCCAAGTATTGAGCCAGAAGAAAGGTCGGGAGAGGGGAGACTCAAATCTCATGTAAACATGCCTCAGTTTCCCTTCCCTGTCCCCTTCATATCATCCCACAAATTCCTATTCTCCCTACCCACCCAATAGAGTGGGAAGGGGATCCTCCGAGCAACCCTGCCTCTCTTCCTTCTAGTCCCTTGGAGGTTATTATAGCTCATTTCCTCAAGCTCCAGTTGCCCAGACAATGAGGAATTGTCTCCCTAATTACCCAACTTGATGGCTTCCTTCTCATCACCTTCCAGCAAGCTAGGGATGACTGGCAGCCCTTGATGCAAGCAGCACCAGAGACAGCTCCGCTTCCCCTTACACCTCCTCCCCACCCCCACCCCCACTTCAGTGTTTTCTAACCAAAACTCTCCCCCAAACCAAAAAGGGCTACAAGACTCCCTGCCCTCCTTTCTATCGAAGGGGGTAAGGGCAGTGGAGGAGGAAGAGGAGAAGCTGGCCAAGTCCTAAAGATCCCTGGTCCAGTTGGGAAACAGAAATCATGGAAATGGGGGCAGATAGGAGGCTCAATAGATTTAGAGCCAAAGCCTAGAGACAGGGAGTCTTGGATTCAAATGTGGCCTCAGACACTTCCTAGCTGTGTGGCCCTGGGCAAGTCACTTAACCCCCATTGTCTAGCCCTTATTGCTCTCCTACCTTAGAACTGATACACAGTATTGATTCTAAGACAGACAATGGGGGTTTTATATATATAAAAACATAATATAATATATAGATAATAAATTTAATATAACTATGTCCAGTATTGGTTCTAAGATGGAAGGTAAGGATTAAAAGAAAAGAAAGCATGGAACTTAAGCCATACAGCATGTCAGAACTGGAAGAGCTCTTAGAATTTAGAACATAGAAGTCAAGGATGGAAGGAACCTTAGGATATAAATTTTAGAGCTAGAAAAGAGCTTAGAACATAGGCAATGGAGTATCAGAGTTGAAAGAGACCTTCAAATAGAAAATCTCCAAATTGGAAGGGAACTTACAATTTGATAAACCAGAAACATTAATTAAGCACCTACTATGTGCTAAGCACACAGGACCCAGAATGTTAGAGCTCAAAGGAATCTTATATTTCTGCTACATATTATCTACTTTATATATATATATATATATATACATATATATCATATGCATATATTATCTCATTTGATACTAACAGCAACAACCTGGGAGATTGGTGTTATTATTATTCCCATTTTACAGGCGGAGAAACTGAGATCAAGTGAGGTAAAGCAACTTATCACACCATTTGCATCAGGATTTGAACGCAAGTCTTAGACTATCAGAACTGGAAGGGACTAGCTCAGTGGTGGCAAACCTTTTAGAAACTACATGCCCAAACTGCAACCCTCCCAACTCATGTGAGCCACCCCCCTTATGTCAGAGAGGGGAGGAAGGAAGCCCTCCCACTGGGCTACTGGGCAGAGGGATGAGTAATGTGAGAAATATCCTCAGGCACATGGAAAGGGGGAAGAGAGCAACCCCATCTGGCATGTGTGCCTTAGGTTCACCAAAATGGGACTAGCCCCATCCTCCTTCCCATTTTACAGAAGGGGAAACTAAGGTCCTAAGAGGGGAAATCTTATCAAAGATCACCTGGGCCATGTGGTAACAGACCAGGGATCTTGATCCTCTTGAAGGTACTTCCTGGGACAAGTACTAAGCTCTGGCAGAGTAGGTGGCTTCCTGTATGCAATGATCTAAGGTACCCAAGTGCAGCCATCACTACCTGTATCTCATTCCCAACCATCCAGCACACTGCCTGAAATTGCACCCCAGAGCATCATTCCTTTGAGTTAACTAGCCTCCTCTTTTATGGAGCAAATCCCTGAGTTAACATGTAAAGCTATCAGACACAACATCTTTTAGTAAAAATGAATTTATTAAAACATAATTTTAAAACAATTTATATCATTATATTAAAATTTATATTAATTAATGCATGCATTATGTTTATTAATTAGAATGATGATTTATTAGAATTATATAATGAATATAATTATGCATAATATAGGAATAATTTACATAATTATAGTTAATTGTTAGTAATTCTAATTCTGTATTCATCAATATTAAAAACAATTTATTAAAACTAATTATATTGGGGAGTAGAATGAGAACTTTGCCAAGGTAGGCAGAGGGGGAGCAGAATAGATTAAGGGACAGAGACAGGGGAAGCTTGAAAACCCAGGGCAACCTCCTCACTTTGGGGAAGGAACTAGGCTAAAAGATGGAGTTATTCCGTTGGCCTTCTTCCCATGCTCTGAATTAGAACTCCTCCAATCTGGCAGAATTCTACCTGTCTCGTCTTCTCTATGGATAGTTCCTTCCACCCATTATATTCTAAACAAACTAAGTTATTCTCTGCCCCTTGAATGGCTCCTGGGTCATCTCCTACCCCTGTGCCTTTGCTCTGTCTGGATGCCTCGTGTGCCTTTCCCTTAAGGAAAGTAATCCTGGGATTGTTGAATTCCAAACCTCTAATGTCACAGGATTTCACAGCACTTTGTTGGCACCTCAATAATTCAATCCAATCCAACAAGCATTCAGTAAATACCTACTGTGTGCAAAACACCTGCTAAGCACCTATAAAAGCAAAACCAGCCTGTCTTCATGGTGTTTATGGTTTATGGTCTCTCCATTGTGAGCTTGTAAGATACCCCTTATTCAGGGTTGCTAAGTGGCTCAGAGGATAGAGCACCAGGCTTGGAGTTGGGAGGTCTACTCTGCCAGGGCTTAGTACTTGTCCCAGGAAGTACCTTCAAGAGGATCAAGTTATTTAACCTCAATTGCCTAGCCCTTACTTCTTCTGTCTCAGATTGTTTCTATAACAGAAGATAAAGGTTGGTTGCTTTTTTTTTAACCCTTATCTTCCATTTTGGAGTCAATACTGTGTATTGGTTCCAAGGCAGAAGAGCCATCAGGGCTAGGCAATGGGGGTCAAGTGACTTGCCCAGGGTCACACAGCTGGGAAGTGTCTGAGGCCAGATTTGAACCCAGGACCTCCAGTCTCTAGGCCTGGCTCTCGATCCACTGAGATACCCAGCTGCCTCTGCTTTTTTTTTTTTTTAGTTCCCCTTATTCAACAGATGAAGTTGGTTAAAACACATGCCCAAGTGTACATAGGTAATTAGCATCAGAGAAAATATTTGAACTCAGGTCCTTCTCATTCCTGAGTCAACTTTCTTTCCATTGCTCACAGCTGCCCACTTTGTGTTATCTTTGTTATCATTATCTGAATAGGCATCTTACTTCTTTACTAAAGCTGCATGTGGATAGGGACTGTTTTATATCTTAACTTTATTTTGTTTATATTTCATATTATAACTTTGTATCTCCTCTAGTATAGAGAGCCATGCTTTGTACACATTAGGCACTTAATAGATGTTCAATTAATTTAATAATAGCTAATATTTATTTAGCACTATAAAATAGATTATTTGATGCTCAGAACAGCTCTGGGAAGTAGGTGATATTCCTGTTTTTACAGGTAAGGAAACTGAGGTAAACAAGATAAGTGTTTTGACCAGGATCACATAAATAATAAGTTTTTAAGGCTAGATTTGAACTCAGGTCTTTCTGACTCCAGGCCTATCACTCCAATTATGCCACCTATTTGTCCAAACTGATTCTGTACTCCCTATTCCCCAAAGTTTTTCCAGACTCCTTCAGGAGAGAAAAGTCCACTTTGCCCAAATTTGGCACACAGGTTCCCTGATCTTCCCTCTACCTCTCTGTCTCTCTGTCACTGTCATTCTATCTCTCTGTCTCTCTATCTCTGTCTCTTTCTCTGTATTTCTCTGTCTCTGTCTCTTTCTCTGTCCCTCCACAGCTCTCCCTCCTCTTCTGCCACCCCCCTTTAAGCAAACTCAGGTTAGTGAAAATTGGGGAACAAATAGGGCCACTAATTAAGAGACCCACAAAATGCGCCATCTTCTACTCCTAGAGCACACTGGGACAAACCTTGCCCAGGAGCCCTGGTCAGAGGTCTGGGCATCATCCCGGAATGGTAGGAAGGCACTTGAAAGAGGAGGGGCAGCAGGCAGTCTCCTTCCGCATTTGCTCACTCACTTACCTGTCATTTTATCAGATTAGCCAAGTCACTTGAGACAATCTAAGAGTCTAGTCTTAATGGACTGGATGATGGGATAGATGGATTTCAGTCTGTGCATTAGGGAAGGAGCAACAAGGAGTTAATGGAACTTGACTGGGCTTGGGTTAGACTGAACACGCAGGAAGGAACCTATGCCTTGTCCCTGTAGTTCCGACTAATATGCCCCCAAATCTAGCTTCCCTCACCCCTTGGCAGAGGAGAGCATCTTTTCCTATGGCCTCTCTGGCCTCAGTTCCCTCGTCTGTAAAATGAGTTAGCTTAGATGCCCTCAAAGTTCCCTGCTAGCTCCCAAATCTAGGACCCTATAAGCCAAGGAACTGGGGGAAGGCGGGGAGAAGGGATGGGTGCTATGGAAGCAACCCCTCTGCACCAAACACAGCAGTGGGCTTGGAGTAAGGAAGATGAGTTCATAACCACTATAGCTATGTGATCCTGTGCTAGTCATTTTACCTCTGCCTCAGTTTCCTCATCTATAAAATGGAGATAATTATGGCACCTTCTTCCTAGGGATGTTGTGAAGATTAACTGCTTTATTTGCAAAAAGGGCTTAGCACACTCCGAGGCAGCCTCAATGGATTGAGAGCCAAGCCTAGAGATGGGAGGTCCTGGGTTCTAATGTGACCTCAGATACTTCCTAGTTGTGTGACCCTAGACAAGTCACTTAACTCCCCTTGCCTTGTCTTTATTAGTCTTCTGCCTTGAAACCAATATACAGTGTTGATTCAAAGATAGAAGGGAAGGATTTAAAAAACAAGTGCTTAGACCCATGTCTGCTATATAGTAGGCATTATACAAAGGCTTAATCCTTTCCCTTCTCCCCCTAGAAGCTTTGGCCCCTGGTAATCAAGCTCAGGTCCCTTTGAATCCTGGGAAGGGGAACTCCTCAGCCAAACCCAAGCCCTGCCATCCCTTAGCCTTTCAGTCTGCATCAGCCCTGGGATGAGGGGCAAAAGCGGGGCTCTGCTGCCTCCCAGAGGAACAAAGGGAACCTAGCCTCGAATCTGATTCTGCAAAAACATCTTCCCAGTGCATCCCCCCAGACTGGCAGAAGACAGCCCTCCTAGAGTCACGCGCGCGCGCGCGCGCACACACACACACACACACACACACGCACACACACACACACACACACACACAAATCCTCACCTGTGAATTCATGGTGGTAGAGGATTGCCAGGATGAAAACTCCCTCCATCAAATGTAGATGTAGAAAATCACCTGCAACCTAGCTGATTTTGCTGCCTGGGGCACTCAAAGGTTAATGACTTTCCCAAGGTCACACGGCTAGTCTGTAATTTATAAACTCAAAGAGCTGCCTGGGACCGTGGGAGTTTAACTAGTAACTTTCCAAGGAGTCATCAGCTAGTCAGAAATGTCTAACCTTCCAGAGTTACCAGGGGAGTGTGTGTGTGTGTGTGTGTGTGTGTGTGTGTGTGTGTGTGTGTGTGTCCAGGCCTCTTTCAATCTCTGGAGAATCTCCATGTCTTCTGAACTCTAGGCTGCTTCTTCTTTAACATGCACAAAAACTGAGAGTTGCCTATTTGGAATTAATTGTTCTTTAAATATTGGGTAGAATCCACTTGTGAATCCATCTAGCCCTGGAGCTCTTTTCTTAGAGAATTCATCAATGATTTGTTCAATTTCTTTTTCTAATTTGAGATTGTCCAAGTATTCTATTTCTCCTGTTAATCTGGGCAATTTGTATATATATATATTAAAGCAGTCATCTTATTTCACTTAGATTGTCAGATTTGTTGGCATATAATTGGGCAAAATGACTACTAAGAATTGTTTTCGTTTCCTCTTCATTGGTTCTGAATCGCCCTTTTTATTTTTGATATTGGAAGTTTGGTTTTCTCCTTTCTTTTTTTTAAATCAAATAAACCAATGGTTTCTCTCTTCTATTGGGATTCCCTCTCCCATCAAACTAGCTCCTGGTCTTGTTTATTAATTCAGTGGTTTTCTTTTTTATTCATCTCTCCTTTGATTTTTCAGGGTTTCTAATATGCTATTTAATGAGGGGGTTTAATGCGTTCTTTTTCTACTTTTTTTAGTTGCATGCCCAATTGGAATCCATATTTGGTATGTAGGGTAGCATGGGAGGGACCAGGAGTCTAGCCATGGTACCTAAGAAGTCTCCTAGATCTATATTTATGTAAATTGGGGGAGGGGAGAGAGATTACCCATCCGATCAGATTCCTGTGTAAGTTCACACAGGGTAGAGTGGAACTGGAAAGGTGGTGGAGGAACTGGCTCTGTAATCGTGCAGGTTCCCACACTGCACCAGTGTGAACCTGAGGTAAAAGTGGAGTTCCACCAATATGACCACTGGTGAGGCTAAAATGATGTGGACAGATCAGACTGCATTGATGGGTAGTGCAGTCTGTATGCCTCTGTGTGGGCAAAATTATTGTTGGTATATTGTTTTTGTAGGGCTGTGTATATGTGTGTGTGTGTGTGTATTTATGTATTTTACTAAGAGCAATTTGGAATCCCTAGGAAACAATGACATCAAGAAAGAAAAATTGACTCAGAGTGTAGGATATTCAAAGACCAATGGACTTATGATTACTTTTTCATGCAGTATAAGGAAAGAGCTGTGTGTTTGTTATGCCAGAATATAGTGTCTGTGTTCAAAGAATACAATTTGCATCAACACTATCAAACTCAACATAAAGATAAAAATGATTGTTTGGTCGGAGATGTGAGAAAAGATAAAATATTAAAAATGAAAAATACATTGACAACTCAGCAAAAAACTTTTGTAAAGCAGCTAAATATTTCATCACTGCGAGCAAGTTTTCAAGTTGCCAAGCTAATAGTGTGCAGTGGCAGATCATTGTGGAGGGAGAATTTGTTAAAGAGTGCCTTCATTCTGTTGGCAAAGACATGTGTCCAGAAAAGGCAGACTTATTTAGTACAGTTAGTCTTTTAGGATCTACAATTACACGAAGCATTGAAGAAATGGGAGACAATTTGCATCAGCATTTGCAAAACTCCACAAGAAAACTTTCCTATTTTTCCTTGGCACTCAAAAAGAGCAATAATGTTCGTGATTCTGCACAACTTCTAATTTTTATTCATGGGACGAATGGTAATTTAAAAGAAGAGCTTGCCACACTGCAAAGCATCAAAGATACAACTAAAGGAGAGGATAACTATGAAAAGTTTTCCCAAACTGTGAAGGATTTGGATCTGGACTGGGCTAAGCTAGCCAGTGTGACAACTGATGGTACTCCTAGCATGGTGGGGTCTAAGAAAGGAGTAATTGCTCACATTAACCAAGAGATGGACAAACGTTACCATTCTCATCCAACAGCCATACATTGCCTCATCCACCAACAAGCGCTGCTATGTAGTAAATCATTGAAGTGGGACTTATGAAAATTATGGTATCTTGTGTTAACTTAAACCACAAACAATTTCAGGCATTTCTGTCTGAGCTAAATGTTGCCTATGAAGATGTTCTGTACCACACAGAATTCTGTTGGCTGAATCAAGGGAGAGTTTTGAGACATTTCTATGACTTACTTCCACAGATTACAGCTTTTATGCTCTCAAAAAACAAAGAAGTACCAGAGTTCAATGATGCAGAATGGAAATGGCACCTCGCCTTTCTGACAGATGTAACAGCAGCTTCAATGTTCAACTTCAAGGAAAAGAGAAACTCACCTGTGAAAGTATTTGAAGTGAAATTAGGCCTCCTTATCAAACAAGTGAAGGAGTAAAATTTGTGCCATCTCCCCTTAACTCAAAATCTGTTAGCAGAAAAACCCTTGATTGCATTCCCAAAAGAAACATGTGTGGATTCACTGTAAAAGTTGCAAAAGGGGTTCCAATTCAGATTTAAAGAGCTTCATCTCAATGAAAGGACACAGCTTTTCTGTAACTCATTTTCTATTGACATTGAAAATGTGGATACAAATGGAACTAGCTGAACTGCAGAATTGTGACTCCATGAAAGATGCATTCAAGTCAAGCAGCTTGCCTGATTTCTATGCATCTCTCCCCTCTGAGACATATGCCATTTTGAGTGCATGATTCCTAATCTCAGGAATCATGCACTCAAAATGGCAACCATCTTTGGCAGCACTTATGTCTGTGAACAGACTTTTTCCAGAATGAAACATCTGAAATCTCTAATAAGATCTAGATTAACTGATGCACACTTGCATCACTTGTTACAGCTAGAAGTTACAAATATGGAACCGGACATTGACCATTTCATTAGCCAAAAGCAGGCCCATAGTTCCTATTGAAATGGTCAGTTTTTTAATTTAAATTTACTTGTTCCTTATTTTAGATATTGCATTTGTTCCCATTTTGTTTTTGTTTTTTTACTTTAAAATAAGATATGTGTAGTGTGCATAGGGATTTGTTCATTGTTTGTTTTTTATAGTATGGCCCTTCAACAGTCCGAGGAACAGTGAACTGGCCCCCTGTGTAAAAAATTTGGGGACCCCTGGATTACAGGATAGGAACTGCTCCTCTTCCAAGGGATGACATGGCCTTTGTACCCGGGTCTTGGCTAGAAAAAAAAATACACTCATACACACACATGCCTGTTGATTACCCTCAACTTAGTTTGGTCCATCTGCTGAGATGATTTTACTGGGGTATGGCTGCTGAACATGCTATGACTTCTTGGAGCTGCAGGTGAGAGTTGGGTGACAGGCAGACACTTCAAAGGTGGGTGAACAGCCCTAAAAAGGGGTTGGCAAACACTCACACCAGAAGTGCTAGTCCTCCATGAAAACCCAATGGCCAGAGCAGATGCATGGACTAATGCAAGAGAGATGGCTTTGTAGTCAGGAAGACCTGAGTCCAAGACTTGCTTCCCGAGCAAGAGCAAGACTAAACCTTTAGTGTGTTGGGCAGTACTCTAAGTTACAGATATGTGGCCAATCTATATTGGAGGAGGGAATCTCCACACCAAGAGTTTTCTCTGGACTAGCCTCACCCCCTCCAAAAGTCATATAACCTTGGGCACAAGTGAGGCCATTTAACCTCTTGGAGCCTAGGTTTCTTGGTTCCTTGATGTGTAGTTTTTACTTCCTGGGACTATTGTGAAGATAAAGTAGTATGTGCAAATTTTTCTTACAAACCTTGATGTTCTCCATAAAATCCAGCTCATATTATTATCCTGAGTTTGAATGGAGGTCTTGTCTTCTGAGAAAGATGTTCTTTTATCTAGGTCTGGGAAAGTGGGATAGAATCAAGAACTGGTCTCCCTCAAGTCTGAGAAGTTCAGGAAACTCAGAACATGTGAGGGAAATGGATGGATGGATGGATGGATGGATGGATGGATGGATGGATGGATGGATAGTTGAATACATGGACAGATTGATGGATGAGTAGATGAATGAATAGATGGACAGATGAATAAATAGATTGATGTTTAGATGGTAAATAGATGGATAGATGGACAGGTGAACACATGGATGAATAGATAGATGAATTGATGACTAGATGGTTGAGTAGCTAGATGGATAAATAGATGGATGAGTTGATGAATAAATGGGCAGAATAGATGGTTGAATAATTGGATGGATGGATGGATGGAAGGATGGAAGAATGGATGGATGGATGAAGAAATATTTATTAATCACTTCATTATGTGCCAGGCACTATACTAAGCTCTGGGGATATAAAAACAAGGAATACACTCCCTGTTCTCAAGGAACTCACATTCTACTAGAGACAGAATACATATGAGCAAGTCAGCATGGCACATGATTCTCAGGATATATCTTCTTTAATGAAGTTTTCTTTGACAAAATCATACTTGCTCCTGATGTTGGATCATTTGACAGTCCCAAGTTCTTTGGTGGTGAGAGCTTTCTTTTCCAGGCCTTCAGGACCAGTGGCTGTTGAGGATGCCAGGGATAGAGCACAAGCAGAAGCATTTATCATCACATCTCCATAAAGGTTGTTCCTCTGGATGAGCACTTCTAAGACCCAATATAAGCAGGGTTGGTGGCCAGAGAGTCCCAGGCTTCCTAGGTTTAGGGGCCCAGGCTATCTCTACCAGGATCTGAAGGGAAGGGGTATTCAAGGTGATGATGGTGGCTTGACTTGCCTGACATGTTGTCTCCTGTCTCTTCTGCAGGATGCCTTGCTTTAGTTACACTGGCATTCCTGTCCCATTGATGCCAGTTGGTCAGGAGGGGAATAAAATGCTTATAAGAGAATGGTAGCAAGGGGAGAATGTTTTGAAGAGGAAAGTCAAGTCATGGGGATGGTGACTAAAATTGTGCCATGGCACAAAGGCCAGAAGTGGTATGTTTTATATGCATTTTTAAAATTATTTATATATATATGTTTTATATACATTTTCATATACATGTATTTTAAAATACACAGTATTTTATCCCCATCTCTCCCACATATGCCAGATGACATGTGGTAAGATGACATATACAAATAGCTAACTCCCCAACTAGATGTAAGGATCTTTGAGGGCATGGCCCAGATTCTTTTTTCTTCCATATCCTCCACAGTGCCCAGTACAGAAATAGGTACCTGATGAAAATGAGCACTTGGGGGAACAGCTGGGTGGCTCAGTGGATTGAGAGTCAGGCCTGGAGAAGGGAGGTCCTGGACTTAAATCTGGCCTCAGACACTTCCTAGCTGGGTGACTGTGGGCAAGTCACTTAACCCCTGTTGCTAGTCCTTACTGTTCTGCCTACACGGCATTGTACATGGTATTGATTCTAAGACGGAAGGTAGGAGTTTTTTTTTTTTAATTAAAAGAATAAAAAAGAAAATGGACACTTGGTTCCTAAAGCACCCAGTCTAGGGCTGGGTATCATACATGCTCAATGCAGAGTTGCTGAATGATTGAATGCCTTGGGAGCTAGATGACAGCCCAATGAAGAGCAGTTGTAGTTAATTTTATCCAGTACAACCTGGCTTCAACCTCAGCCCCAAAGACAATAACCTGCATAGACTTCCAAGGACAGTGGGCTCTCCACCACTAATAAAGCTTGAATTCCATTCATTCTGCACAAAGTGAGGACTTAATGTTCTCTGCATAAAAGCCATCTCCTGACTCCTCCTATCACAGTCCTTAGGATACCATCCTAATGACAACACATCTGGAGTATTTCTTTTTAATTTAATAGCTTGTTTGTTACATCAAAGATCCCAGATAGCTCCCTCCCTCTCTCTCTCTCTCTTTCCTTCTCACCCTAGAGAAGGCATCATATGACCCCCAAAATTATATATGTGTATGTATAAAAAACTATACCTTGCTTATTACTACTTATAAATTCTTTCCCCAGAGGTGGACATATACAAGTTATTCATCAAACAATATTTCTTTGCTGTGTAGAATGTTCTCTTGGTTCTGTTCGCTTAACTCTTCACAATTCCACATAGATCTTTCCATTTTTTTTTATTAACCTGCTCACTGTTTCCCATGGTGCAGTAGTATTCCATCACAACCATATGCCCCAACTTGTTCAGCCATTCCCCAACTGATGGGCATCCCTTCGGTTTCCAGTTTTTTGCCACCACAAAGAGAACTGCTATCAATATTTTGGAGCATATGGATTCTTTTCCTTTTGCCTTGATCACCTCAGAAAAGAAACTCTTCAAAATGGTTGGATCAATTCATAGCTCCACCAACAGGATATTAGTGTCCCCATATTTCCACATCCTCTCCAACATTTGTCATTTTACCCTTTCATCATTTTAAGCAATCTGCTAGACATGAGATGACATCCCATGGTTGTTTTGGTTTGCCTTTCTCTAATCAATAATGATTTAGAGCATTTTTTTAAATATGGCTAAACATAGCTTCAATTTCTCCATCCAGAAACTGTCTGTTTTTCTTTTGATCATTTATCAATATAATATGGAGCATTTTTTAAGTCCTAGGCACCAGCTTAGGAAATTAATTGTAATACTGGACATTCATAGGAAAGTAGACAAAATGATGAAAGGCCTTGAGACCATGAAACATGAGAATCAGTTCAAGGAACTATGGATCCCTATCCAAGTAAAAGAGACTCAAAGGTATAGGGAGCTCCCAATCAGAAACTCCTCTATTGATGCAGATGTAACCTTCTCCACTCCTTATAGTCTTATAACCTACAAAGGGTAGTGAAAAGTTAAATGACTGGCCCAATGGCCCTTGAACTGGCTTCTTCTTAAGAGGCCAACTCCCATCAACAAAATGGAAGAGGGATTAGACATTGTTAGGCCTCAGAGAAACTGAATGGAAGTTACAGAGGCAGATTTAGACTGGAAAGAGAGAGTTTTCCAGACAAAACTATCCAAAAGCGGGATATGTTGCCTTATAAAGTGCTAAGTCAAGAGTCAGAAAGACCTGAAGGGCAGCTAGGTGACTTAGTGAATAGAGAGCCAAGCCTGGAGATGGGAAGTCCTGGGTTCAAATCTGGTCTCAGGTACTTAATAGCTGTGTGACCCTAGACAAGTCAATTGCCTAGCCCTCACACTCTTCTGCCTTGAACCTGATACTCCATATTGACTCCAAGACAGAAGGTAAGGGTTTAAAAAAAAAATACAGGCCTTCTTTCAAATCCTTCCTCAGACTCTGGCTAGTTGTGCAACTGAGCAAATCATTCCATTTCTGCCTGCCTCAGTTTCCTCATCTGTAAAACTGAGATAATAATAAATAGCCTCAATCTCCCAAAGTTGTTGAGGATAAAATGAGATATGTGTAAAGTCCTTTGCAAAACTTAAAAGCATTATTATTATTATTATTATTATCCCTTACTAGAGATCTTTCAAACAGAGGTTAAGATGACCACCTGTCAATTACATGGTAGGTAGGGAGGATCTTGTTTCAGGTACAGGTTAGGTAAGGCATCAACAAAGAGGGTTTAATATTAAGGCTAGATGTCCTGTAGATAAGACACCAAGTGGTATGTCCAACACTGCATCAAAAATATCTGCTTTCAAAAGGCAGAGGGGAGGAGGAGGAGGAGGAGGAAAAAGGGTGGGTGGTTGAAGCAGCTTCTCCTTCCCCACCTTCATTTTGGGCAAGGTGACTGATATGCTCCAAGGAAATCATTCAACGTGGAGAATGTCAGCCCTCGATAGCTCCTCATCTGCTATGGCTTTATAGCAGCAGCAGCCAAAAAACAAAAAAAGTAATACATAGTAGATAAATTTCATCCAAAAAATAAAAGGGATGGAGATTTTCTCTATCCAAACAATTCCTATTCTAAGGTTAACCCATCTGTGTGCTGTTAATTCTCGATCACTTATTTAATCATAAATCTAAACCCCAAAAAACAAAGATTAGTAACTTAACAAGTTGAGGTTTGCAGCATATAGTTTAGAGACAACACGTGTACAATTTGAACTTACTGAAGTCTTTTTTGCACATTTTCATTTAATACCAACATCCTCAACATCTCCTGAGGGAGGAATTATTTGTTTGGTTGAAATTGTGGTTCAAAGGTAAGTAAAGTGATTTGTGTTGGATTCTCAGGAATGGCCAAATGTTCTAGCTCCCAATATAACACTGAACTATTTTAAATATTCAATGTCATCCCTCTCCCTCATTCATATATCTGGACGAGAGTTGAATGGGATCTCTGATCACTGAAACTAGAACATCCCACATGAAGCAAATAGAATTCTAGTTTGGGTTTCAGAAAGACCTAAGTTTAAAAACCCTCCTCATAGGGGGCAGCTAGGACAGTGAGTGGAGAGCCAGGCCCAGAGGTGGGGAGTCCTAGGTTCAAATTTGGCCTCAGACACTTCCTAGTTGTGTGATCCTGGGCAAGTCACTTAACCCCCACTGCCTAATTCCTACCACTCTTTTGCCTAGGAACCAATACCTGTGCATTGATTGATTCTAAGATGGAAGGTGAGGGTTTAAAAAAATAAATAGAATCCTCCTCATAACACTTCTTAGTTGTGTGCTCCAGAGCAAATAATTTAGCCTCTCTATAGGATGTTTAATCATATATAAAATGGGAGGAGGGAGGACAGGACAGGCTCTAATCAAAGTCCTTTTCCAATTCTATATCTACAAACTGGTTAGGAATCCTGGGTCCAAATGCCCCACTCTGACATTCAAGCAGCTGTGTGAGCCTTGGGAAATCCCTTAACCAGGGATAGTTCCTCATCTGTAGAAGAGGAATAGAGCAGCTAGGGGCCACAGTGGATAGAAAGCTGATCCTGAGTCAGGAAGACTGAGTTCAAATCCTCTGATCTTCCCCAATACAGTATGAACTCCCTTGGAAGGAACGGCATTGAGGGGAAAACCCTCAGGTTGTTTTTTGCATTGAGGGGAAACGCTCAGGTTTTTTCCCCAAATAAGTAGACGTATCCCAAGACTAGAAGGATAGAGTTTTTCTGTGACAATACCCAAAGAAAAGGAAATATTTATCACTTGTGGTTAAAGACATACTCACACACAGTCTTATTTCTTTTTTTAATTATTATTACTTTTATTGAAAACAGCAACCAGGTAACTGTTCTAGC